>NC_088238.1:21032179-21332179 GCF_036934945.1 Oncorhynchus masou masou
GGAGATAGGAGGTCTCCCAGCCATGTTACTCAGTCGTATATGAACATGTCAGAGAGGCAGTTTAGACAAGCTGCTCTGCTTTGTGTGCCGCCAACACAGAGTGCCACCGGCATACAGATAACAGTTTGTAGTATGTTCTGTATGTCCTTGTGCTGTCTTTACTGGCGGACATCTCCACGGAAACTGTGTGGATCATTCTGTCACGCTCAGACACACACACACACACACACACGCACGCACGCACACACACACACGCACACACACACACGCACACACACACGCACACTTAGATTTTGCGTATACATTGATATATACAGGTTTCTTTTTTTTACACTGAATTTCAAGCGGGAAGTACGTGAATTCAGTCAGCCCTATTTTCCCTTAGAATTCGTCTTGTGCAGTGCAGAGCTCTCTATCCAACTGTCCTTTTCATGTTCGGCCTATTTGTTCTCCTGGCTGTGTGCTTCTTTGTAAGTCTTATGTCTCAACAGTTGCATCACAAATCTCATTCATCAGAGCCAAACCCAACATGGCTGCAGGACCTGCAGGACCTGTTCTCTTATGAGCCGTAGAGTAAAAACAAGGAAAGGGACCACATCACAAACCTCTCTCTCTCTCTCTCTCTCTCTCTCTCTCTCACACACACACACACACACACACACACACACACACACACACACACACACACACACACACACACACACACACACACACACACACACACACACACACACACACACACACACACACACACACACGCTCACATCCTCACATCCACACTCGCACACTCACATCCATATTCATCTAGCTGACCTAATGTTTTTGTATTGGCAGAGGAGGAGATGTTTGAATGTCTTTTTGAAAGTGACATTGCAGAGGGCATAGCAGGCAGGGTTGATGGTGCTGTTGATGTAGCACAGCCAGTAGCCGATAGTCCAGACTGTGCTGGGGATGCAGCTGGAGCAGAAGGTGTTGATGAGCACCATGACATTGTAAGGGGTCCAGGTGGCCACAAAGGCCACCAGGATGGCCATGATGGTACGGGTCACCTTCTTCTCCCGAGACGGTGGCGCTTTCTTCTTCTTGGGCGGCTGCTTGGTCATCTTTACGATTTTCCGCGCCACATGGTTCTGCTTCTCCGTGGCGGGGACGATCTCCACAGTGGTGTTGGAGGGCGTGTAGCAGTCCCCCTTGGGAGACTTGGTCTTAATCTTGATGCAGGTGAGTTTGGAGCCGCCTGCCTTGGCCCGGTGGCGGGTTGGCTGCTGAACGAGCTCGGTGTTGCAGTTTGCTCTGGATGGCACCGTTTCTTCTTCTTTGTGGTTGGACGCCGCTGCACTGCCAGATGTCGAGTCGTTGGAGCTCTCTTTCTCCTCTCCGTGGGCACAGGTCTCCCTACCCCTGTCCATGCCCTCCATCTCCCCCTCTCCACCCGTGGTGGACGGGCCCTTTCCATTCTGCAGTTTACCGTCGTGCTGGTTGGCCACGTCATCTATGGCTTCGGTCCTGCCCTGCTCTGTGTCCTCTGCTGTCACGTTGTTGTTGATGGGCTTGGCAGAATTACTGCACCTTGCCTGCTCGTGGGACAGGGCCTCTGGGTTGGGCCCTGACGGCTTCCTGGTCTCCTTCTTTACCCGGCTTTTACTGGCTATAGAGATCTGTATGTAGAGAATGACCATGATGATAACGGGCAGGTAGAAGGCTGCGATGGCCGTGCCGAAGGTGACTGCTGCATTAGAGAAGAACTGAATGTAACACTCCCTCTCAGGCACTGTCCGCCCGCCCACGATGAACTGCCAGAAAAGGATGGCTGGGGCCCACAGAATGAAGGACAGGACCCAGGCAGCAGCAATCATCATCCCTGCCATCTTGGTGGTCCTTTTGACAGGGTAGCTGAGGGGCTTTGTGACACAGAAGTATCTGTCAAAACTGATGATGAGTAGGTTCATGACAGATGCGTTACTCACTACATAGTCCAAGGCGAGCCACAGATCACACACCACAGGCCCTAAGGGCCAGTAGCCAATCACTATGTATACTGTATACAAGTTCATGGAACACAGCCCGATGATTAGGTCAGCACATGCAAGGCTGAATAAAAAGTAGTTGTTGACAGTCTGTAGGTTCCTATTGACCTTAATGGAAAGCATGACCAGGATATTTCCAATAACGGTGACCAGGCTGAGGGACCCAGCCACCAATACGATGAACACCACCTCCACAGTCTTGTATGGGCTTTCTGGTTCAATGACAGGCCCTGCGTCAGTGCCTTCTGAGGCATTCCAGTAGGTGAAGTTGGTGAAATTGAACATCTCCATTGCATCTGGTCTTGGGGATGTTCTTCTATTCAGTTGGAGTTCAGGCTTTGAATCGCCTTTGCACCTATGGAGGGAAACAGAGGAAAACAATGGATTAGATAATTAAGTAGGCTACATGCATCCACTAAATTCGAATTTAGAGAAACTACTGAAAACTAGGGCTACTTCCACACATATTACATCATTAACATGTATCTTTATTTAATAATAATGAATGTGTGCGACAAGGTGATTTAGCGGAGATGTGCTATGAAAACAAAGTTGTTTACAAACAACGAGGAGGACTAATGAGATTGTCGAGTTAAAACAAGACATTCGACAACTTGCTGGTGGTATACTGCTGTTGAAAACAGGCCTGGTAAACAAAAACTATTGTAGCCTACATGGGAGGAGATACTTTCAACAGGACAACGAGACAACCAGAAGTTGAAGAGGAAGCCACATACTGACAACAGTTACAAGAGAGACCCTTTTTGTCTCAACAAAAGAAAACACCGCAAATGAGATGTATTTCCTCCTATTGTTTACAAAAAGCAATGGAATTGACAGACCAATACATTTGTCTCTTGTGTTAGGTTATCTTACATGCAACAACATCCATTACTGGTAGGCGATGATTCAGTGTAGGCCTAACAGGGCCATGCAGACCTAGCAGGAGCTCCCCACATCTACAGTAGCAATGCACTCTCTCACTATGCTGTTCCTTCCACCATTTCACTTGATGTTTTCACCCTGTACCTGATAAGCTACGTGTGTTTCAGGCAGGTAAGAGCTGGTAGTATTATATCCAGATGTGTTTCAGGCAGGTAAGAGCTGGTAGTATTATATCCAGATGTGTTTCAGGCAGGTAAGAGCTGGTAGTATTATATCCAGATGTGTTTCAGGCAGGTAAGAGCTGGTAGTATTATATCCAGATGTGTTTCAGGCAGGTAAGAGCTGGTAGTATTATATCCAGATGTGTTTCAGGCAGGTAAGAGCTGGTAGTATTATATCCAGATGTGTTTCAGGCAGGTAAGAGCTGGTAGTATTATATCCAGATGTGTTTCAGGCAGGTAAGAGCTGGTAGTATTATATCCAGATGTGTTTCAGGCAGGTAAGAGCTGGTAGTATTATATCCAGATGGGGTGCATCAGACGAAGCTACCAGTCTCACGGTAAAGTGTTTGGAGGGAACATGCTCTCAGAGGTAGGCTCTGCACGTTTGCTACATCTCTGACAGTTTAATAATGGTTCAGCCGATGGCAGGGCGATCTCATTTGGTGTACAGCATCTGACTGAGTTACTCAGATTGTCTCTGAGTAATTTGTCACTTTGAGTTGTTGTTTTGTGATGCTGGATGGTTCAGTGACCTGTTTGACTGTCACAATGCACAATTGGTTGATGTGAATGGGGCTTAATGAGGAGGTATTGGCTGACAGCTCATTATCTGACACTGAACAATTCCTATCTTAGGTCCTGCTTTTAGGCTTATGCCCCTTTAACAGTTGAACACAGCCTCTGAATAACTAGCGATACAGTAATTTACTTATCTGCTCTGACAGAAATCCCTAATCATTGCATTAGGCACAGAGCTAAGCTGGACTAATCCCCATCAAATGTTTAAGTCCACCAATTTATATGTTAAAACATCAACAATACAAACAGGACACACTTGTGGCTCACTAGAGAGAAGTGGATTAGAGAAAGGAAGTGGATGATTCAGTGAGGATAGACTGAGGATGGGGGAGTGAGTATATCCCTCGGCACATCTTTGTCCACCTCCAGCTAACTTAAGCCTCGTCCTACACCTGAAATCTCTGCCATAACAGCCAAAGCTTTGCCCTTCCGGAACCAAACAGAGACAGTCACAAATCCCCTCTCTGTATTACCATGGCACATAAATGAGGCTTAAGGGCCTCTAGAGAAAGTCTTCTTCTAAATGTCTCCTCACCTTGTCATGGTGACATCACCCTGCCGAAGACAATGCATTCACACTCTACGAAGCCCAGCCAGTCAGTATTTGACATTTCCCTTGAGAGGATGGGACACAGATGCCTGATCCCCGATCCGGGGCTGCAGTCTGGTTACTCATTTGACTAAATGGATAACACCTTATTTGTAGATGCTCTACGGACTATCAGTAACATTTCAACTAACTATCTACTAATCCTAACCCTAGTCCTAACACTAACCGTAACCGTAACCCTTATCCTAACCCTAAACTTAAGCCTTACCTTAGCCCTTATTTTAAACCTAACCTTAACCCTAACCCTAGCAAGCAGTTGCTTATCAACAGATAATTTGTTGGTAGTATGGCCATTTGTAAAGTATCCGGGCTATCCAAATTAAATGTGACCTAGATGGTGTTCAACAAGTTTGTTGGGGTGGGCATTCTATGTTGTGTATTCTAGGTTTTGTATTTCTGTGTTTGCCCTGGTATGGTTCCAAATCATAGGCAGCTGTCGATCGTTGTCTCTGATTGAGAACCATACTTAGGCAGCCTGTTTTCCCACTAAGGGTTGTGGGTAGTTGTTTTCTGTGTCTGGGTTTTACCATACAGAACTGTTTCGGTTTTCATTTATTTCTCTTGTTCTTTTGTATTCAGGTTTCGGTTATATTTCATTAAAATATGGACACTTCCCACGCTGTGCATTGGTCCGATCTTTCCTACTCCTCCTCAGAAGAGGAGGAAAACCATTACACCATGTTCATAGCACGTAATGACTACATCAAGCTTGTGACTACATACTTGTTGGATGCCTTTGCAGTTTGATTAGGTTGTGTTTCAGATTATTTTGTGCCCAATAGAAATTAATGGTAAATAATGTATTGTGTCATTTTGGAGTCACTTTTATTGTAAATAAGAATACCATGATTACGGATAATCCTGTGAATAATGATGATTGAGAAAGTTACAGAGGGTCAGAGATCATACCCCCAAGACTTGTGTCTTGCCCAACTCACGCCTCCCCCTTGAGCTTAATGAGCTGGCCTAGGTTATCCCTGCTTCAAGCCTATTACCCACGGGCATTGACCTTCCAGCCCAGTCCCGATCCCAGCAACCCACTGATACCAGCGGCGTAGAGCTTGGCAGCCGACAGCTAGAGTGGAAGAAACCTTTTTATTAAAAACCACTCAGTGGGGTGTCCAGCTCAGGGGTAGGGCGACACGGAGTTCATCAGGCTCTCCCAGGACTATAAGGCCAGGGAAACTATAAGACCAGGGAAACTATAAGACCAGGGAAACTATAAGACCAGAGGAACTATAAGACCAGGGAAACTATAAGACCAGGGAAACTATACGACCAGGGAAACTATAAGACCAGGGGAACTATAAGACCAGGGGAACTATATGACCAGGGGAACTATATAACCAGGGGAACTATAAGACCAGGGGAACTATACGACCAGGGAAACTATACGACCAGGGGAACTATAAGACCAGGGGAACTATAAGACCAGGGGAACTATAAGACCAGGGGAACTATATGACCAGGGGAACTATATGACCAGGGGAACTATAAGACCAGGGAAACTATACGACAAGGGGAACTATAAGACCAGGGGAACTATAAGACCAGGGAAACTATACGACCAGGGGAACTATAAGACCAGGGAAACTATAAGACCAGGGAAACTATATGACCAGGGGAACTATAAGACCAGGGAAACTATAAGACCAGGGAAACTATAAGACCAGGGGAACTATATGATCAGGGGAACTGACCAGGGAAACTATAAGACCAGGGAAAATATACGATCAAGGGAACTGACCAGGGAAACTATATGACCAGGGGAGCTATAAGACCAGGGAAACTATAAGACCAGGGGAACTATAAGACCAGGGAAACTATACGACCAGGGAAACTATACGACAAGGGAAACTATACGACCAGGGGAACTATAAGACCAGAGAAACTATACGACCAGAGAAACTATAAGACCAGAGAAACTATACGACCAGAGAAACTATACGACCAGAGAAACTATATGACCAGGGGAACTATAAGACCAGGGGAACTGTAAGACCATGGGAACTATAAAACCAGGGAAACTATACGACCAGGGAAACAATAAGACTAGGGGAACTATAAGACCAGAGGAACTGTAAGACCAGGGGAACTATAAAACCAGGGAAACTATACGACCAGGTGAATTATAAGACCAGGGGAACTAGAGTGATGGTATACTTTCTACGCTTGGCAACTGTTATTATTAAATAAATATTTAGTTTTACACCTTCGGGTGTGCGTCACATACCCTTCACCTGTGGACCTGGAGTTACTCACCTTAATGGGACCTAGTGTCCCACGACATTGAATGGTATAGTCACCGTGTCATGTCTTAGTCCGACGAGACTAAATGGTATAGTCACCGTGTCATGCCTGAGTCCGACGAGACTAAATGGTATAGTCACCGTGTCATGCCTTAGCCTAACATCCTAAGACATTGCTATACACACCCCATGCATGGACCCACATGGTAACAAAGAGAGGAAGCCGTCTGTTTTATTTTGGTCACTCTAGCAAGTGGAAATCCACTACCTGTTTTTATTTAAGCAAAGCCCTTTACAATCAGTCTACTTGTCCTATGGATACCCTAGCCAACCCTAGGGTATCCAACCCGATCCTGCCCCTCCCCAAACCCCCAGTCCCCGTTGTTATCATCTTCTTCCAGAATGACGTCAAAAAAGGGGGTTAGTGGAAGTTCACGTTTCACTGCACATCGCCTCCGTTCTGGTAATTCCCCGGGCTCCACTTTTGGGTGAAGGTGAAGGTGCTGACGATGGAAGTAAGCCTGCTGATGCTGCAATCCCTGGCTGACCGCGAGCAGAGATGCTCGGCCCTCTCCTTCCTGTTTTTCAGATTTTCACGATGAATTCCCGCCTTTATGGCCTCCTGTTCCCTCCGACCCAGAATTAGCTGTAGCTCAGCAGGAGTGAGAGTTACATCCAACCCCCGAGTCACGACACATGCTCACATCTCACCATTACCAATAACAGGGGAGGTTAGTATGACTTGGGGGTATGATCTTCGACCGTGTGTAACTTTCTCACTCATCAGTATTCACGATTAATTTCTCCATTGTTTTCAGCAATACAATGTAGCTCATTATTTGAATTCTTTATTTTATACAGTCTTTATTGCTCATCTTTATCAAAAGGTGTCAATCATTTCTGAACTCATTCTATATCCCCCAGTGATTGGTGCCGAGACACAAAACGTGACAGGGAGATAATGGTGCCATTACAGCCTGTGAGGTGAATAATGGTATCTCCCCTGCAGTCGTTGACTTACAGGTGTAGGCTTCCAGCTGTACAGCGGCCCCGCTGTGCCTGTGTGCAGTTCAAACCGCCTGAGGCGAGGCCTGGAGGCTCAAGCATGGCCATCAATCATTGAGGTTGCCTCTCATCAGTCATCAGTCATCACTGAGATCCAATGCACCTGGGTGATCTACACCATAGACTGCATTCATACACAAAAGCACACATCTCAGGCTCCTAAAGATTTTGTTTATTTCCTTTATTATTTCTTGTCATGTACACTGTTTCCTCCTTGGCTAAAACCTATTTTTTAATGTTAGATTATCTTATGAATATTTCTATATTTGTATTGCCTTCCTGTGATTTGTGGTGTAGTCCCATCTCCCATGTCATTGATTTCCACTGTCCCCATTTCCCCATGTTCAGTAAGTTTAAAAAAGAAATGCCAAGGAGAGTAAGTTGCTGCTGTGGGGTGGATGTGTGAATAAATAAGTTGAGTATTGTTCCACATTTGGACTTAGCTGGTCCTGGAGCTGGATCACTAGAGCTGAAAATTGCCTGTGCTCTGTGGGAGGCAGTGTTCGGCGGTCGACGTCACCGGCCTTCTAGCCATCGCCGCTCCATTTTTCATTGTTCCATTTGTTTTGTCTTGTTCCCCGCACACCTGGTTATCTTTCCCTAATTACATTGTGTATATATATATATATATATATATATTCCTCTGTTCCCCCCCATGTCCTTGTGTGGAGTTATTTGTTTTGTTACATGTTCAGTGTGTTGCGCCAGGCTGGTTATTTCCTCCCTGGGTATTCTTGTGTAACCTATAGGAGGTTGGATTATTACGTTTGTTTTTGTGACTGTATTTAGCGCAGTTCTCTTTTGCATGTTGGCGGGAGGTTTGACGCTGTTGTGTCCGTTCGTTGTGCTTCTGCCCAATAAAGAGTGCGCCTGCTCACAACTCTCTGCTCTCCTGCACCTGACTTCAAACACCAGTAGCGCATACGCTAACAGGCAGGGAGGGCCAACTTCTCCCTTTTTCTGCATTCATGTGGGTATCCATTTTCTCTGTACTGTCTAACCCCGGACATGTCAGATCACCAGTATGCAAAACGTAAAGAAAAGTTTTCCCGAAATTTAATAAATCAAACTGATAGTTTTGACCAAAATGTATTTTTTAGGTATACTTTCCAGGTCATATTTGTTAGATTCACAAGCAATATTCTGACTTCAACAATGTCCTGGGAGACACACAAGCATAATTTAATCTTGATTCTGTATAAAACATGCAAGGGAATGTGATTACGGGGGAACGGGTTATTTAGCTGCACTTAAAGTGATGCATTACGCTGACTCCCCAGGGTACAAGATTCTCATTCCCATCTCCGAGCACTGATTCAAGGTAAAGCCCAGGGCAGTTACCCCCTGTTTCAGATGATTAGATGCGTTTTTATTGCCTGCTCTCCATGGGAATACACAGGGTTAAGGCCTTTGTTTACTGAGCTGTTTGTGGCGAGGCATGCCTGGAATACACACGCCTTCCCCGCTGCAACACAGCAGAACATTGTTTTCGGGATAGTAAAACGTTTTCACGTGTAGACTTGAATGACTAAAATCAGACATAAAGTATGTAGAAAAACAGATAATGAGAACTAACAATCTCCTAAATTAAAGTCGGGGAGAACCCCATTAATTTTGTTATAATGTTTGAGTCACTCAGATAGTATAAGAACATGACAGAAGCCGTGACAAATTGTATAGGATTGCTGGAAATAAGCTTAAAAAGAAATCTCTGCAGCCAAGAGGACGGCCTCAAAAATGTTGGGTCAGAGACATCACCATTGGTCACACCCACTACCACGCCCCCCCCCACGATCAATAACGTTCAACACTCCTCTCAATGGTATTACATGGGTCTGTTCCAGGAAGAACATATCAGGTTAGTTACTAATGCTGCTGAGCTTAAGGGCAGGCTGATTCCAGTGCAGTTAGTAGTGGGGAAATAAATGCTTATATTGAATGTCTGCAGTTCTATCTAAAGAGGTTGTCTTAGGATCAAAGTTGTCTTTTAGTGGAATGTCAGAATCAGACTGTCACGTCTGTCGGACGAAGGAGAAAAAGGTGCAGTGTGGTATGCGTACATTCTAATTTATTAAAAGAATGAACACTGAACAAACTAACAAAACGTGACGCTAATATGAATAGTGCAGACTGGCAACTAAACATAGAACAAGAACCCACAAACACAAAAGGGAAAATGGCCACCTAAACATAATCCCCAATCAGAGACAACGATAAACAGCTGCCTCTGATTGGGAACCATATCAGGCCACCATAGACATGTAAATACCTAGACCTACAAAACCCCTAGACATACAAAACCCCCAGACATACAGAAACCCTAGACAATACAAAACTAGCATACCCACCCTCGTCACACTCTGACCCAAACAAAATATAAAGAAAACAGAGATATTAAAGTTCAGAGCGTGACACAGACTACATGTTGCTCAAGTCACCAATGTGTACACACACACCTAAAAATTTTATTATGTGAAAATCAGTCAGAACGGCATTGAGACTGTACTAGGCGTTGTGTCCATGCCCTATTGTCTGTACAAACCCATTTGAATGAAAGTGTTTTGGAATTGTTTACAGATGAAATGTTGATCTTTCATCTCAGCTGAGCTCCTGTGGATTTTCAACTGCCACTGTGAGGTTGACAACCCGGTTAGGTAAATATTGGCTCGTTTCATCACAAGTGTGTGTTAAGTGCATGCAAAATGGGAAATGGTATTGTATACACCCACACATCAATAAGCTGCCAGTATGTTATATTTGTGATTCCTATAGGCTATTGGAGCATTGTGGTGTTAGTCATTGGAAGTTTAATGGTTGTGATCTTGTAGAGTTGGTGGATGCCATCTTAGAAAATGTCATCAAAAAATGTAAAAGGCAATTTCCACGATCTACTCTCATAAGGCTATATGGTGATGAATGCGTTCATGAAGACTGTAATCTTCAGTCACTGGATTATGCATACTGTATGTAGTTTATTCAATACGGTTTGCGTTCATTTCCTTGGAGCATCAAACCCAGTGGGATCATAATGTGAGCCACAGGACCTTTCCCTTGACAGCAGCCTGGAGAAACCTATACATTTGAACCCAGAGCGCGATCCACTTCTCATGGGATGGTTTGACCTTTATATACCTCCCATGGAAAGATGTCTCCCTGATATTGCAAACAGCTTGGGAGGCAGACAGGCAGTCATCAGATAAGAAAAGATTGACTAAATAAACTAAAGTGAAAATAAAATCTCAAAGTAACACAAGAAAATTACATAACAATAACAAGGCTATATACAGGGGGTACCGGTACTGAATCAATGTGAGGGGGTACAGGTTATTTGAGGTAATTTGTAATGTGACTATGCACAGATAATAAACAGCGAGTAGCAGCAGTGTAAAAACAAAGGGTCAATGTATATAGTCCGGGTGGCCATTTAATGAATTATTCAGCAGTCTTATGGCTTTGGGGTAGAAGGAGCCTTTTGGTCCTAGACTTGGCGCTCCGGTACCACTTGCCGTGCGGTAGCAGAGAGAACAGTCTATGACTTGGGTGACTGGAGTCTTTGACAATTTTTGATAACTTCCTCTGACACCGCCTAGTGTATAAGTTCTTTATGTCAGGAAGCCCAGTTCTTTATGTCAGGAAGCCCAATACGCATTACCCTCTCTAGTGTCTTTTTGAGGATCTGGGGACCCATGCCAAATCTTTTCAGTCTCCTGAGGGGGAAAGGTATTGTCGTGCCCTATTTACAACTGTCGTGGTGTGTTGGACCATGATAGTTCATTGTTGATGTGGATACCAATGAACTTGAAACTCTCGACCAGCTCCATTTCAGCCCCGTCGATGTTAATGGGGGCCTGTCCGGCCCTCCTTTTCATATAATCCACAATCTGCTCCTTTGTCTTGCTCACATTGAGGGAGAGGTTGTTGTCCTGGCACCACACTGCCAGATCTCTGACCTCCTCCCTATAGGCTGTGTCATCGTTGTCGGTGATCAGGTCTACCACTGTTGTGTCGTCAGCAAACTTAATGATGGTGTTGGAGTCGTGCTTGGCCACACAGTCATAGGTGAACAGGGAGTGCAGGAGGGGACTAAGCATGCACCCTTGAGGGTCCTCACTGTTGAGTATCAGCATGGCAGATGTGTTGTTGCCTACCCTTACCACCTGGGGGCAGCCTGTCAGGAAATCCAGGATCCAGTTGCAGAGGGAGGTGTTTAGTCCCAGGGTCCTTAGCTCAGTGATGAGCTTTGTGGGCACTAAGGTGTTGAACGCTGAGCTGTAGTCAATGAACAGCATTCTCACATAGTTGTTCCTTTTGTCCAGGTGGGAAAGGGCAGTGTGGAGTGTGATTGAGATTGCGTCATCTGTGGATCTGTTGGGGTAGTATGTGAATTGGAGTGGGTTTCCGGCATGATGTTGATGTGAGCCATGACCAGCCTTTCAAAGCACTTCATGGCTACCGACGTGAGTGCTACAAGGCGGTATTAATTTAAGCAGGTTACCTTCGCTTTCTTGGGCACAGGGACAATAGTGGTCTGTTTGAAACATGTAGGTATTACAGACTCGGTCAGGGAGAGGTTGGAAATGTCAGTGAAGATACTTGCCAGTTGGTCCGTGTATGCTTTGAATACATGTCCTGGTAATCCGTCTGGCCCTGCGGCTTTGTGAATGTTGACCTGTTTTAAGGTCTTGCTCACATCGGCCACGTTGAGCGTGATCACACAGTCACCCGGAACAGCTGGTGTTCTCATGCTTGCTTCAGTGTTGCTTGCCTATAAGTGAGCATAAAAGACATTTAGCTTATCTGGTAGGCTCGCCTCACTGGGCAGCTCTTGGCTGTTTCCCTTTGTAGTCCGTAATATTTGTCAAGCCCTGCCACATCCGACGAGCGTCAGAGCTGGTATAGTAGGATTCAATCTTAGTCCTGTATTGATGCTTTGGCTTTTTGATGGTTCATCTGAGGCATAGTGGATTAGTGTCCCTCTTCTTGAAAGCGGCAGCTGTAGTCTTTAGCTCAATGCGGATATTGCCTGTAATCCATGGCTTCTGGTTGGGAAATACAGTCACTGTGGGGATGGCGTCTTCGATGCACTTATTGATGAAGCTGGTGACTGTGATGGTATACTCTTCAATGCCACTGGATGAATTCTGGAACATTTTCCAGTCTGTGCTATCAAAACAGTCCTGTAGCGTAGCATCCTCGTGATCTGACCATTTCCGTATTGAGCGAGTCACTGGTACATCTTGCTTTAGTTTTTGCTTGTAAGCCATAATAAGGAGGATAACATTATGGCCAGATTTGCCAAATGGAGGGTGAAGGAGAGCTCTGTATGTGTCTCGGTGTGTGCAGTAAAGGTGGTCTAGAGTTTTTTCCCCCTCTGGTTGCACATGTGATATGCTGGTAGAAATGAGGCAAAACATATTTAATTTTGTCTGCATTAAAGTCCCCGACCACTAGGAGCACCGCTTCTGGATGAGCATTTTCTTGTTTGCTTATGGCCTTATGGCCTTATACAGCTCGTTGAGTGTGGTCTTAGTACCAGCATCGGTTTGTGGTGGTAAATAGACGGCTATGAATAATATAGATGAGAACTCTCTTCTTAGATAGTGTGGTCTACAGCTTATCATGAGGTATTCTATCTCAGACGAGCAATACCTCGAGACTTCTTAAAAAATAAACATTGTGTACCAGCAGTTATCGACAAATACACACACACACCCCCACCCCTTGTCTTACCAGACATAGCTGCTCTGTCCTGCCGATGCACAGAGAAGACAGCCAGCTCTATATTATCTGTGGCGTCGTTCAGCCATGTCTCGGTGAAACATAAGATATTACAGTTTTTAATGTCCCATTGGTAGGACAGTTGTAGATCATCCAGTTTGTTTTCCAATGATTGCACGTTGGCTGGAGGAAAAGGGGAAGGAGGGCGAGGTGCCTTGTAGGAATTTGCTGATGAGTAGGTAAACCACCACTTCCCTCCGTATTATTGGCCAACGTGCAATCGCAAATACTTACAATATACCCTGCCCTCCTCCCCCTTTTCCTCCATCTTTTCTTCAGCTGATGACTGAGATTTGGGCCTTGTCTTGACAAAGCAGTATATCCTTTGCTTCGGAATCTTAAAATAAAAACATCTTCATCCAGTTTGAGGTGAGTAATCGCTGTTCTGATGTTCAGAAGCTCTTTTCGGTCATAAGAGACGGCAACATTATCAGCAACATTATGTACAAAATGAGTGACAAACAATACGAAAAAATAAGGATTAGGAGCCCGTAAAACGGCAGCCATCCCCTCCGACGCCATATTTCCTCAGCATTGAAATGTCTGAGCAGGTGTGACAAAGCATACAGTTCACAGGCGCCACTGAAGTGGCAGAGTGGACACAAAGCGCGAGGGGTTAATGGAGAGTTGACAAGCAGTAAATGACATTCAGCGCAATGGAAAAACACTCTGGGGTGTGCAAACACTGCCTGCTGTCCTCTCCAGAGATCACTGACGGGCCATGTGGCACTGTACGTGTGTAGAAGATGGAAGTGTGTTTGTCTGTGTGTCTGTGTGTGTATGTGTGTGTGTGTGTGTGCGCGCATGTGTGTGTGTGTGTCTGTGAGTGTGTGTGTGTGTCTGTGAGTGTGTGTGCGCATGTGTGTGTGTTGTGCATGAAGAGCAGAGTAACCTTGATCCTCCCAGATAGTATGTGACACCTCCTCATCGACTTGGGTCGGTCCCCACTGTGAGGGTTAAACGAATCATAAAAACACCTCTGCTCTCCCTCCATTGCTTCCATTGCTTTAGATCATGTCAAACTCATTCCACAGAGGGCCGAGTGTCTGCGGGTTTTCGCTCCTCCCTTGTACTTGATTTATGAATTAAGGTCACCTATTAGTAAGGAACTCCCCTCACCTGGTTGTCTAGGTCTTCATTGAAAGGAAAGAATAAAAAACAGCAGACACTAGGCTCTCCATGGGTTGAGGTTGACACCGCTGCTTTAGATGAACGCCCTCTCCTCCTTAGAAGACGAAGAGCCCACAACCTGACCTTTACATGCCACTTCCTAGAAATTACATTCATCCTGATGTACCACAAATCATACTTTCCAAATACAAGGTCTGTTAGTTTAAAGTGTCCCCTATTCCTCTCACCTGTCTGCACAGCTCTCTGAGAATGCACATATATGTGCTTATTCATATGCTGGCTAGTTTTCTACAGCAGTCTCCAACGCCATCTGTGAAAAATGACAGTGTCATGTACGACCTCTAGCGTCCTGTCAGACCACACCACCAATAGGGCTGTGCTGATTTACAGCACTAGAGTAGGAGCTCTTTACACAGGAACAACTTAGCAAATGCCACAAAATAGACCTTGGACAATGTAATGCAAAGGTTTAACTCATAGGTCATTCCTGAAGATGAAGCATTAGCCAACTAAAGGACTAACTGTTGTGCTCTACGAAGTTTATCTAAAAAATGTAGTCCTTCCTTGCCCAGTTATGCAAATACCACAGTATGACAGTATGAATATGCAAAGTTGTTTTGTCAGATGAAGAGCAAGAGAAATATAATATTGCTATGGAAAACAAAGATACACACAGCCCAAATTCTAATGACAAAAAAAACGAAGTTCTCAAGCAGACGAGTCAATTTCCTCCTGTCAAATTGAGTGTCCCCGCGTGGCTGCCGCCACTTGACAAACACGATCACGCTGCTTACCCAAATGCTACCAATAATGCCTTTCACTACACATTACTGCGTTCATAATTGACCTTCGACTGAAAAACACTGGACATATGTTTCCTGTGTTAGATGAACGGTAATTAGCAGTCTTTGTGTATTGGTGAAGTTCGGTGCATTTTCAGTAATCTTGCGATCATATAAAATCTAAACTAGATACCATGTTTTTGGAGTTTGGACAACCATTGTTTATGCACTGAAAGAATGCAGACCTCCTGTATGAACAGGGATAATTAAGTCAAATTAGACTTTATACACAGCAAGACTTCTGACACGGCAGAAAGTAAGAGTTATTAGCTCCAGTGAAATCTTGTTTTGGAAAGTGTCCCAGGTGTCATTGTTGGCAGACGGATGTGCCATGTTTTCCACTGGGATACAAGGACAGTAGCGGCACCCCTGAAATAGCTCATTATCGACAGGCAGACATATTATGCCAACATCTGGCAGTCAGGTCATCACTCTGCGGAATGCCGTAGGTGACAACTGCCGGGACAGGCACCATGTTTGGGAGGGGGTAATGGCACGGAAAGAATGTGCACAATGGTAACTGTCACTGGTACACCTTGATGGGCTAACACTCTAAAAACAGACACTTCCCATCAGCTTGTCACTATATTTGCAGTATTCTTCCCGGCAGTGCTAATGACGGGCAAATATACAAATATTTGTTTTTGAATCGAAAGATAACTAAATCCTGCTGTGGCAAGGAAGCAAGATGTAGTGCTGGGTTCAGCCTCATTGGAGAAGACCGAGGTATCCGGGAAAACAGAATCACTACAGTGTTGTGCTTGGCTGAGGCTACGGTCATGAAACTTATTACACTTGGTAATGTGACGCTCTACATGGCCACTGTCATCATCTGAGCGTATCTCCCAGGTTATACGCTCCCGTAGAGAATGACAATATATCCTGTTTCCTTTTTTATACTGCTGGGGGACTCTCCTGTCGTCCACAGCCATCCATACTATGCATGGCAATGAGTGGGCCTGCCGCTGGCTCATTGTGGTTTTCACACGGTGCCGCACCGCCTCTCCACTCTCTCGGTGTTTGTGGCTCAGTAGTCGTATCACGTTGCAGAAATAACCCATTGGCCCTGCCCTGCGCTGAGGCCTCCTCTATAAAGCTTGGTTCCATTACGCCCTGTTCTACAGTGAAGGTCCAGAGCCAGCTGTCTCACGGGTACAGGGAGAGGAACAGGTGTCTGGATATTTTACAGATGCTGGGAACAAACTTGGAGCAACATGGAATTAGGGAATTAATGGAAACAATTTGGTCAAGTAATTTGATTATGGAAATTAAGCACACCTGGTGTGAAGGAGCACATCCTCCAATCTGATGAACAAAGTCTTCAGTGATTATGAATAGAGCAATCTACAGTACACTACATATACAAATTTGTACATATACAAATTTGGCTATTTCAGCCACACCCTTTTCTGACAGGTGTATAACATCGAGCACACAGCAATAATCTCCATAGACAAACATTGGCAGTAGAATGGCCTTACTGAAGAGCTCAGTGACTTTCAATGTGGCTCCGTCACCTTTCCAACAAGTCACTTCATCAGATTTCTGCCCAGTTCCAGTGAAGGGAAATCTTAAAGCTACAGCATACATTCTAGATGATTCTGTGCTTCCAACTTTGTGGCAACAGTTTGGGGAAGGTCCTTTCTTGTTTTAACATGACAATGCCCCCGTGCACAAAGCGACATCCATACAGATTTTTTTGGGGAGATTGGTGTGGAAGAACTTAACTGGCCTGCAGAGCCCTGACCTTAACCCCATCGAACAACAGTAGGATGAATTTGAACGCTGACTGCGAGCCAGGCCTAATCGCCCAACAACAGCTATGGGAAAGCCTTGGAAGGTTTTCCCGTAGCAATGTGGAAAGCCATCCCAGAAGAATGGAGGCTGTTATAACAGCAAAGGGGGGGGACCAGCTACATATTAATGGCCATGATTTTGGAATGAGATGTTCGACAAGCAGGTGTCCACATAGTAGTGTATGTAAGGACTTTGGAATGTGATGATTTGGTGAAATGGAAGTGTGAACAAAAACATTATTTATATTGGTTGCTGAATGTTGATAATACTGGTATGATATCGTTAGTATGGTGGTTTTGAGGATCTATAACGACTCTAGTCTCATTCTGTGCATTGCCTTTTCACTGCATTAAGAGAGTTCATCTCGTTCTCTCTCTCTCTGAATGTATTACATTGAGGACATCAATTGACTCTGGGTAATGAGCCCTTATTGCACAAGTGCAGTCAGTTGTTGTACAGTGCAGGGTTCAGTCTCATAATGTGTGGGATGTGGAGGACTCAATGCACTACCCACTTTATGGGAGAGACAAGGGCAAGAGATATGCATTCAGGTCAAGATGAAATGTTTTCTTTAGTAGATTAAGGCCATTTGAAACGCCGCGTCTGAGTGGTTTTACTCTCAGCACCAAAATACCAAAGTCATGACTCGTGGAGTACTTTAGGGTTTATGCCAGTATGAACAGCCAGGACATCACGGTGATTGGATGAGTCAAGTGTTAGTTCAGAATGCACAGTGAATTGCACACCGGATTCAGCATGGTACTCAGGGGACAATCTTTCCTAGAATGTGTTATTAGATGTTAACTTTCTGGTAGGTACTATGATTTAACTGTCATACAGTGCAAGTGGAGTCCTCTCACACACACAGTGCTTTCGGGAAAGTATTCAGAGTCCTTGACTCCGCCCCCCCAAAAAATGACGATACAGCCTTATCGCAAAATGGGTTAAATAAATGTTTTTCTTCATCAATCTACACACAATACCCCATAATGGTAAAGTGAAAACAGGTTTTTAAAAACAGAAATACCTTATTTACATAAGTATTCAGACCCTTTGCTATGAGATTAGAAATGGAGCTCAGGTGCATCCTGTTTCTATTGATCATCCTTGAGATGTTTCTACAACTTGATTGTAGTCCTCCTGTGGTAAATTCAATTGATTGGACATGATTTGGAAAGGCACACACATCTGTCTATATAAGGTCCCACAGTTGATGGTGCATGTCAGAGCAAAAAACAAGCCATGAGGTTGAAGGAATTGTCCATAGAGCTCAGGGACAGGATTGTGTCGAGCTTCACATTTCTGCAGCATTGAAGGTCCCCAAGAACACATCTGGAGGAAACCTGGCACTATCTCTACGGTGAAGCATGGTGGTGTCAACATAATGTTGTGGGGATGTTTTTCAGTGGCAGGGACTGGAAGACTAGTCAAGATTGAGGGAAAGATGAACGGTGCAAAGTACAGAGAAATCCTTGATGAAAACCTGCTTGAGAGCGCTCAGGACCTCAGACTGGGGCGAAGGTTCACCATCCAACAGAACAACGACCCTAAGCCCACAGTCAAGACAATACAACAGTGTCTTCTTCAAGTCTCTGAACATCCTTGAGTGGCCCAGCCAGACCCCGGACTTGAGTCCGATCTAAAATCTCTGGAGAGACCTGAAAATAGCTGTGCAGCGATGCTCCCCATCCAACCTGACAGAGCTTAATAATTCTGCAGAGAAGAATGGGAGAAACTCCCCAAATACAGTTGTGCCAAGCTTGTAGCGTCATACCCAAGAAGACTCAAGGCTGTAATCGCCGCCAAAGGTGCTTCAACAAAGTACTGAGCTAAGTTTCTCAATACTTATGTAAATGTGATATTTCAGTTTTTATGTTTAAAACATTTGCAAAAATGTCTAAAAAAATGTTTTTGTTGGGTATTGTATGTAGATTTATGAGGGAAAAAACAATTTAATACATTTTAGAATAAGGCTGTAACATAACAAAATGTGGGAAAAGTCAAGGGGTCTGAATACTTTCTGAATGCACCGTACATAATCAGTATGGTGGAGTTTATCCTACTTCAATCACAAATGGAATCTTAACCTTATAAACTGAATAGAGTAACAACAATCATTTAAATTCACACCATAGATATAATAAAGCATTAATACCTTCTTCCAAATATAGGCTCCGTCTTTAAAGAGAACACAGGACGCCTGTGTCGTTCTCCACCATGATGTCGCTCTCTCTCCTTCTGTGTGAATCAGCGTGGCTGTCTACTCAATCTTAATTGCCCTGTATAGTGTTCTGCCAGCATCGCCGTCACCACGCTCCTGTCCTCTCCCCGTCCCCTCTCTGTGTCCTGCTTGTGATGTATTGCTCCTGCACTCTCCGTAGATGGAAAGCTCTGCTGCTCATTAAGATGGAGGAAGATAGCGGGAGTGGAAGGAAAGGCAGACGGAAGGAAGGAGATAAAACATGGGCCTGTTGGATTTGTTCCACTTCATTGTCTTTGTATTTTCAGCCTCTTCCTCTACCTTTCTCCTTTGACGCAGAGCTTGACGACAAAGCCAAGCTACATCGTCCTTGAGCAGGTTGTTCCATTCACCTGAATGTTCTTGCTTGCTTTCCTGGCTGCTCCCGTTTGCACAGGTCAGATAGAATAGATGTATAACACATAGGAATAGCTCAAGGGAAAATGTGCTATAGTTAAAGGGAATACCTATAACCATACTACCCTGTTCACATTACTTGGCAGTTTTTCCAACAGGTTCAAGTTGTCTCTGAACCGCACCTTTTGAATTGTAGCTTGACTCATTTTCCTACCGCTAGGTACAATCCAGGACACACACTTGCATCCTGTGTAGCTTCCTCACAGTGGGTTGTGGGAATTGCGGTTGAAGAATCATTAATGTATGAAGGTTCTCTGTGGTCATTGACCTGCAGTAGAATCTGTCTAACACTTGTAAAGAGACAACTTCAACTGTGTCAGATAAGGGAGGAACAAAATGTGCCACATGCCAGACAAGTGGGCGACAACATTTCCTTGCAGTAATCTCCAGCCCAAAGCCCTGTGATGTGTGACTGGAAATGAAACAGGCTGACGGATGCTAATCCACGGAATACAACCTTGATCCAAGCATCAGATTCCCAATGCACAGCAATCACAGACACTAAGGCTTTGAGAGGCGATGTCAGGACAGGTGGGAGCAGAGAGGGTGATCGTGACAGAAATCACTTAGGTAGGTCTTATCTCTGCTTCATCTTACTGTCATTACCTCTCATTCCCCTCCCAATGCAAAAGCCTCAGTATAGATGAATACATGACAGGTTGTATATAACCTGACCAGGCATGCTGCTATTAGCACAGTCAAAAAGAAGATGGAATTCACACGGTACCTCAGAGCCTGGGATTTCTCACATTGTCTGCTCTCCTGACCTTAAACACGCCTGCATAGTGTGTTAATCAGCTTCCATCAGTCCCTCAACATTGTCTGCTCTCCTGACCTTAAACACGCCTGCATAGTGTGTTAATCAGCTTCCATCAGTCCCTCAACATTGTCTGCTCTCCTGACCTTAAACACGCCTGCATAGTGTGTTAATCAGCTTCCATCAGTCCCTCAACATTGTCTGCTGTCCTGACCTTAAACACTCCTGCATTGTGTGTTAATCAGCTTCCATCAGTCCCTCAACATTGTCTGCTCTCCTGACCTTAAACACGCCTGCATAGTGTGTTAATCAGCTTCCATCAGTCCCTCAACATTGTCTGCTCTCCTGACCTTAAACACGCCTGCATAGTGTGTTAATCAGCTTCCATCAGTCCCTCAACATTGTCTGCTCTCCTGACCTTAAACACGCCTGCATAGTGTGTTAATCAGCTTCCATCAGTCCCTCAACATTGTCTGCTCTCCTGACCTTAAACACGCCTGCATAGTGTGTTAATCAGCTTCCATCAGTTACTCAACATTGTCTGCTCTCCTGACCTTAAACACGCCTGCATAGTGTGTTAATCAGCTTCCATCAGTCCCTCAACATTGTCTGCTCTCCTGACCTTAAACACGCCTGCATAGTGTGTTAATCAGCTTCCATCAGTCCCTCAACATTGCTTATTGTTTATTACTTTTGCTGTGTTGGACCCAACATTATGACACTTTAGACAATGGTTACATATTTTCACCAATACCAGGTATTCTTGATCAAGTCCTCTCAAAGATGCTAATGAATGTCCTAATGCTCTACCCATTGACATTGTCAGAACAAGCCTCTTAAAATTGCTAAAAAAACAAAACTCCTCCAATTAGCGCACAGTCTCAAAAGCCCAGCGATATATTTCACAGGCACTGTCATAAATTAATCATGCTGTATATTAAACACTTTTCTCTCAACTCATTTGCATTACAGTGAGGGGCCGTCCCGGCAGGAATAGCTGTCCAAAACGGTTACTGCTTCATTAAATGATGCTCACAGACTTTACTAATAGTACCTGATTTCTTAGACAATGATCACATAGTTTACTTTTCAAACATTAACGGCCACAGGGGAATAAGTTCAACAGAGATGTATGAGCAAATCCTATAATTGAGCCAGGTAAGCAATACGATCAAGGGACTTTCCACTGGGGAAGATCGGCCTCAGTGTTCATACAGTTCTTCAACAGGGACGGACAAACCAATAAGCCGTGAAGACAGAACAAAATCAGCCTCATTAATTAATTAGGAATGTGGACGCAAGAAGATCTTATGATGCAGCGCTTTGGCAATTTGAAGACACAAGGTCTCAGCTGCACAGTTAGCCCCCCTCAGTTCTCTTGCTCTCTCTCTCCTCGCCTGCAGAATTGCATTCCCCAGTGTTCTGATGGACACCACAACTTAGAATCTCCAGAGGCACCAGGCTGCCGGACTTTGGCACATAAATCCCAACTCTCATGCCCCTCGAGACACAGCTAATTGGGTTTGCGGATTGGTAGGAGCAAATACAGTGCGCCCGACACAGCATCTCATCAAAACTCGAGCCCAGAGCCAATCAAAAATCAAGGCCTAGCAGCAAAAGCATTCATTACAGCACTGACTCCGATGAAGGTTATTTTTGTTTGTCAATGTGCTGACTTTGTCAGGGGACCCGGCCTGAAGGAAACTTGCTGTCAAATCTGATTCTGTTAATTGGTGATGTCAGTTCTGAGTTAATGTGGCCTCTGGTCAGAAATGCCTTGAAAAGGGACGTTCTTTGACCTGGATAGTTCTGCACTTCTGACTGCAACCCTGTTTAATCGACACCATTTCTTCAGAATAGAGAAGTACCCTGCTCTGAAAGAGCACATCTAACTTCCAATTTGCACACAGCAGGCAACAGGATTACCACTTGCAAACCCAGTGAGTTATTCAACAGAACCAAAATTAGCTAAACATGACTGATTCTCCTTTTGAACATACTTATTCAGCTCCTAGCTGTTTGCTCTACTTCAGTTGATTCGAACGGACTTTGTCCTGGTTTGCATCTTGCTTTGGGGTGTACTAGCAGCACCTTTCCTGAATGCCCTGACAGTCTTGTGTGTGTACAGCAGGCACGGAATGAAATCTCCATGAGAATTCACACGTGTGATCCTTTCACTACCTACTATGCCAACAGCCTGAGGTTTCACCAGTAGGGTTAGAGGCAGGAAGCTAAGACATACAGGTGACACTTCAGTGAGGAAACACATGTCTTGTCACTATACATCATGTCAACTTGTCCACATTCATTCATGTGTAGATGTATGTGCCAGCTACCGGTAGTTCCATTGTTCTGAGCTTTCCATCCCCAGTCAACATGCTTGACATTTAGCACGTTGACATACAGTATAGAGTATTGGTTTGTGCTAAATATGGTTTTGGAGAGCACGACTTGACCCAATTGATGACGACAAATGCAGAGCATAGATGTTGCTAAGCAGAATACTGAACTTTATTCATGGTTTATTAACAGTTATAAAAAGTGAATTGCCGACTGATTGAAGGTATTCTATTTGTGCATTGATATTTGATACCTTTTAAAAATACGTTTTACATTACTCTGAGCTAATGACTGCTGTGTGAATTTCTAGTCTTGCTTTTTGAGTTTATATGTAGAACAAAACATACACTGCAACAGGAGAAATCGAATGCTTATTAGGGTCCTACTAGGACTTGTATGTCATGTCAAGTGAACTAAGAAAGAGCATAGAGCAGTAATCAGACATTACGTTTTAGGGGGCCTCAGGAAATGCCGGCGTTGAATGTCTCTCATCTACAGAAGTACATTGTGACAAAGCATGTTTCTGCACGACTGGTTTCTCAAATGTATCAGAGCCTGTTGGAAGAGCTTTCTTGCTGCGAGTCTAAACCAACATCAGCAGACTCCTCGGGGGAAATCTGATATCTTTACTAATGGAGATCATTGACCGATTTCATGGTCAAACACATCAATGAAGTTATTCACAGTCACTCTGCCGAAGTCAAGAGGTTCTAAGAGCGTCTGAGGAAGCCGCCTGAAAGACTAGAAAGACAAGAACTAAGGGTTGTTTTCTGATATATTTGGTTAATAGCAATAGTTGCACTTTAAAATCTATAAATTCAGAAAATCTGATCTGAACACAGTGTAATTGCTTCCTCTCATGACAGTGTCGGCATTTATATCAATGCCGTTACATTAGCTGTGAGGTTCTAATGGTGGAACCTTGTCATATTAACATTTAGAGTAGAGGTTTTTCGATGGAGTAGCCTATCTTTCACTGTTAGTCTGTAATGCTTCTGCCAATTTTCCTTTGTAAGAGTTTTGAGAGAAAGTTAGGATGAGCAGAAAAGGGGGGGGGGTTCATTGGCAAACATCCAGTCAAGATAGGGTAAACAACAAACATTACAAACTGATACTGGTCTAAGAAATGAGACAGTGCAAGCGAAAGGCTGGACATGAAGAAAAGTGGTGGATCCACGGGGGGAGAAGAGCTCGATGGAAAGACTTCAGATCAGTCATCTTGTTTTCTGAGATGGGGGCTGTGTAAATGATTTTCCAAGCTGTCTGTGCTATGATGACTTGATCGGCTACAGTACTTGATCGGCAGAGACCTACAAATGATAGACGTTAAGAACTGTTTTATGTGACAATGGCCTCACAAAGGCCAGTAGCCCATTTTGAACATGGTAACTCAAGTGATGAAAAATGAAAGGGGCAGAATTCTCTTTCTCTACAAACTTTTAAGCTTTGAGCACAATTGACCTATTACTCCGGTGGGGGAGATGATAGATTCGGATGAATTCAAATGCATGCAGCCCTTTCTGCAAAGGCCAGATGAGGATCCATCATTCACAGAGAAATGACTGTGATTTTGATCCCCCTCTTTGTCATATGATTCAGATGAGGGTAACTGAAAAATGATAATTGACCAGAATGAAAAAGTCCTTGTCTCTTGAGGTTAAATTCACTTCTGTCTCAGCCCTCGGTGGCAAGGCCAACCTACCAGTGTAACGATAGTAAATCAGTCAAACACAGAGAAAAGTTGACAAGCTGAACTATGAGGAGCCTTGAACTGCAACACTGTGGATTAACAGAAGCCCAATTTATCTGTAGTCTAATGTTTTTCTGTTCGAAAAAACATGATTTTAGTAGTTCTCACATAGTGTGATGGTACATGATCTATTATTGTACAATACATTCGGTAATGTATATAAGTATGTACAGTATAGCAGCACTTCCTTCACACGCAAAAAATATAAAAATTACCCTTTTAAAAATAAGTCAATCTTGTATACCTTATTTTAATAATATGCGCTCTTCCCAGGAACGCTAGTTGTGATGTTCCACTGTTTACTGGGAAAGCTTCAAAGGGAACAAAGCAATGTAATATGTTCCACTGTTTACTGGGAAAGCTTCAAAAGGAACAAAGCAATGTAATATGTTCCACTGTTTACTGGGAAAGCTTCAAAAGGAACAAAGCAATGTAATATGTTCCACTGTTTACTGGGAAAGCTTCAAAAGGAACAAAGCAATGTAATATGTTCCACTGTTTACTGGGAAAGCTTCAAAAGGAACAAAGCAATGTAATATGTTCCACTATTTACTGGGAAAGCTTCAAAAGGAACAAAGCAATGTAATATGTTCCACTGTTTACTGGGAAAGCTTCAAAAGGAACAAAGCAATGTAATATGTTCCACTGTTTACTGGGAAAGCTTCAAAAGGAACAAAGCAATGTAATATGTTCCACTGTTTACTGGGAAAGCTTCAAAAGCAACAAAGCAATGTAATATGTTCCACTGTTTACTGGGAAACTTCAAAAGGAACAAAGCAATGCAGTACATGTATTGGGCAATTCAAAGGCACTTTGTAAGTATTTCGAACTGCTCGCCTACTCACTGTACTTCTTGGAGGACAATTTTGCGCTTTTGTGCTTGTAATATATCCCAGCTAATAGTTCTCTCTTTCTTAGACCATCAATGGAGTAAAGAAAATGTTCCAACTCTGCCATTTGCCTGAAAGAATTCTGCAACCTTGATTTCCAAGTAAGTAACCTTTTCACTTCTATCAAGTTGAAATGTCATCCTAACAGAAGCAGCTGTGTTTGCTAGTATACCTAAAGATAGCTCTGCAATGCTGCTATAGGGCACCACCATTCACCGGGTCAGATTAGTTTGAAAAGGGAAGGAGCAAAAAAGACTGGAACCATGCGCAGGTAAATGAGTTGAACATTGTAGTGTAGGTGATTTGATATGGTATAGCTGTGCTGGGAAGCCCTAGTGCTGGGAAGGCAAAGTGTTCCCATTTTCAACCATTTTATGTGTCTGAAGGTACAACTCTGCATACCCAGCAGACTCCGAGAGCAAATCAAGTGCACCTATAGGCCTACCGTTGGCCAACCAGATAGCTCAGATCAACGTGTCTGTACAGTTTCCTCATGCCATAGACTGTAAAAAGAAGCCTGGAAGCCAGCAAAGTTGATAATGTGAGACTTCAAAACCTTTAAAACCACGACTAGTGAGAAACTCAACTAATACAGCGAAGAGTGGCTGTTTTTATGAGCAAGTTCATGTTTAAGTTGTTATTCAACACTGTCAACACTTCGTTCAGCACTTTTATGAGCCATAAAATGTGCATTCTCCTTACTTTCACTCACTCTACAACCAGCATTGCAGCTGTAATGAATGAGTAGCAAAGTGTTTCGACAAGCTCGCATTGTTGTTATTAACGCCTTGTCTTTTTTAATATCGAGGAATATTTCACGTTCTCTGGTCATAGGAGTAACAACATGAATTGGTGCACGAGGCAGAAGTAATGCCGTGCGACTTAAGTTTCGTCATCAGCTGGAAGACTGTGTCCCCTTTTCTTAACGGAGGGCGGGTGAGGGGGGTAAGTCTGGTGAGAGGTCAACCTCACCGCTCCTCCCTCCATCCCCCAGTCTGACCATCAGATGCAGGCCATCAGTCCAGTAAAAGAAGCACATTATTATACTCACTTAGCTGTGCCTCACAAGTAATACAACACATCATCTATTACCAGTGTGATCATGTTCCTACAGTTTTGAAATAGTTTCAAAATGGTCTGAGAAGAACAGCATTGGCAGGGCAAGTCAAGCTTAGTCAATATGCAGTGATAATGTATTGGGCCTATAGCCTGCTGTACAAACCTCATTGCTACAGAACTGTTTTTAATTGGTTAATGTTGCATAGGCTTGCATTTGGACTCAGAAAGTGATCTTGACTCAGAAAAGGTTGGTGACACATCTCTAAACCCAACAATGCAGAAATCAGTAACAATGTAATTCTAAAAATAAGAAGATAGAACAAAAACACACAAGATATAAAAATAAGAAGAACACACTGAAGTAAGTAAGCCTACTATACACAGGGTCATTTCCAGCACCATTTTAACAATGTGCAGGGATACTCTAGGCTCTGCGTGTTCATCGTTTAAGCTAAAGGTCACACATTACACTAGGGATGGCTCTTGCTGAGAACCTCAATGGGCCAAAGGTGAAACACACTGTGCTCTATTCTGGGCAATAATGACATGCACTGCTTCCTGTTTACCTAAATGCTAAACTAAGGCATCTGTTGAAATCCTTAAACTTTTAGATTCACCAGTTTCAACCACAGCACTCCAGGTTTTCCTGCTCATCCCACCACAACAACCGGTGCTTGAGAATTAAATGTTTCCTCAATAAAAAAGAGCGGATTAACCAAGTATATTTTTTTTATTTGAGGTGAATAATGGATATTTATCATTCTTTAAAATGCTCCCTAGGTTGTGTTGGTTTGCCTTAGTGCTTATTTGTTTATTCTCTCATCATGTCTCAGCGTGATTTCTCCTTTTCCCCCGTTGAGCTGTGCCAAATGAGGTGTAGCTTCTCTCCTGGAGGCTGCCACCAGATACTTCCTGGAAGTTTGGGTTTTACTCAATATGATCAACTCGCAGAGGAAAAGATGGATTTCTGTTTCTTTATGCGTTGGCGGTTGCAGCATTTTAGGAGTCAGGCCTCAAACTACTCTCTTGTAATGTGTTCTACTCAATGTGAAGCTTTGAGGTAATTGTTGCATCTACCTTCTTGCCCTTTGTGCTGTTGTTTGTGCTCAATGATGTTGTACCATGTTTTGTGCTGCTACCATGTTGTGCTGCTGCCATGTTGTGTTGCTACCATGCTGTGTTGTTGTCTTGTGTTTTTTTTTATATCCCCCATCCCCGCAGGAGGCCTTTTACCTCTTGGTAGGCCGTCATTGTAAATAAGAATTTGTTCTTAACTGACTTTCCTAGTTAAAATAAGTTAATAAATAAATAAATAATAAACCCAGATAAAAACTTTTTTTCCCCTCTCCCTCTCTCAGCCGTCCTGTCTCCCCAGTTAGCTATCTGTACTTCCTCATAATCTGATTAGGAAATCCCATTTGAGGTCTGATTAATCAGCCTAATAAGGGCTCTCTCTCTCTCTCTCTGAGCCTTCGTCCCCGTTAGCAGATTAGCATCAGGCTGTAGCTGTCTGATTGGTCCTAGTGCAGAGTCTGACTGTGTTGAATCTGTTCAGCACCGATGTGATGAGGAAGGCTGAGCAGCCAACTCTTAGGTGGTCCTATTGATCTGATCATTTCCAAATGAAGACGGCTAACCGGAGAAAGCCGACAAAGCGCAGTTTAAAGGTGGAGTTTCGTTTTGGCTGCTGTTGATTAACATGTTCCCCTCTTATCTCAGGATGAAAGCGATTGCTGTATTGGCTTGACAGCGAACAGTCATTGCGGGGGGGGGTGTTTTGGCTGCGAAGGGAGGTGAGTTTAGGCTCATCAGGTGTTTATGACAGAGGGATGAGAAACATTCAGTAGTAGATTGGTTACAGGAGCCAGCCAATACAAATGCTTATCAAGTGTCAGGAATCAGGGCGAGTGCAGTCTCTCAGATCTGGCATAATGTTAGTGTTACAAATGGATAATATCATGGCCTAACACACTGGGCGCACCTTGGCTGGGACCGAATGCAGGACATTTAGAAGGGCAGTGTCGGAGGAAGAAATATTGTTTGTTTGGGTGAGGTAGGGAAATGAGATTATTCCATCTGGCTGTGACCCGGTGTTATGAGTATTATCATATATATTATTATACTCAGTTATGCATTTATTCTGGCAGTGATGGAGCGGAGTGTGGTTTTAATCTGCCAGCGTCCCGCTGTCACACTTTCATGCTGTGGTGGGTTTGATAAACTGGGGCTAAGCGCTCTGAGTAGGAAAAAGGGGGACAGGGAGTTTGCCACTACCAGGCAACCGTCCAGCTGGACAGTTCCCTTCCCCAAGTTTGATATTGGTACACTGCTTCCTTATCATATGTGACTGGGTTGGAAAGGGGAAAAGAATGGACATCAAGCATGTATACAAGTTTTACATGAAACTATGATTGTTTTTGTTTTCGCTGACTCCTCAAGGGGGTGTTGCATTTTTTTTACAACCATCCCTCTTGTGCAACCGTTGTGTTATCTAAAAGGAAAAGGTCAAACGTAATACCCACGTTTTCAATGTGTATGTTTTACATTTAGATTGAAGTATTGTCTTGGGTCACAGGCCCAAATCTGCAGTGCACAGGAAACGAAATGTGAAATCTCTCGCTCTCTCTGAGTAGCAGGGTTAGTGTGCAGCCCTTTCTATTCTGAGACAGAGTCATGAAAGAATCATTATCAGTGACCCCTGAAGTAATAAAAGCACTGGCTTTGTGCATGAGGAGGGGAGGCTGCAGCGAACAGGCAAAGAGGCCAGGCTTCAGTGATGGGTCACTGCACGCTCTTAGCACAGTGCTTTTCAAATCTTTTTTTCCCCTCCCGCTGCCTTCACACAGGGACAGTTTTCTCTCACCGCAATTTCTGGAGTAATTACAAAAAGTTTCAAAGTGAAAATCTGTCAAGTTACAACAAGTGTTGAGAAGAGCAGGTTGCGGGGTAATTTATATTTATTTTTCAGTGGGTTTGTAACTTGTTTATTTCTTGTTGGGGAAGAACTATTTAGGTTGGGTGATGATTTTTTTCAAAGCTTTAGAAATGCCTATTGATGGATGGCATAGGCCCTAGGGTTATATTTTAGAAATACTTTAGAAGTATTTATCTCTCAGCCTAATAATCCAAGCAATCAGAAAATGGTGACGTGTGTATGCGGGTGTGAGTGTTCGTGTGTAACAATGAGGTGCATGGTGGTGGTTTCCATGAATGATGACATCTGGAATCCGTGTGGACATATGATAGTGTATGGCTCCTGGTACTGGCCTGCCCCGTACCAGTTTAACATTGATACCAGAGATTGTCAGAGGTTGTCTAACCATGTTCTCTGTTAGCGTAGCGGGATGGAAGTGCTGTATGTATAGGTCACACATGAATCTAGATGCATTCAGCAGTTCTCTTGCTGTACATATGAGAGAGTGATTTTCCAAACGTTTTATTTTTTATTAATGTACGAATGAAAGCTGGTGACCAGATATACGCTGGAGGCGCTCCTCTTTTGCATATAAGACAGCTGTAATTGTAACGATGACACTGCCAGGGAGCAAGTGGTGAGTTTATTATTATTAATAATGATGATGATGATGATGATGATGATGATGATGAACATAGAGCGATACAAAACAAGCGCCACGTCTGGACATAAACACAGAATTAAAACTGCCTGAATAGTGATGCTAGGGAGTACCAGATAAAGGGGGACTAATCAGGGTAGTGATGGAGCCCAGGTGTGTGCCTCATGATGAGGTGCAGGTGTGCATAATGAGGGTTGTCAGGTTTGTGTAATGATGCTTGCCAGGTGTATGTAATGATGGGTTGCCAGGACCGGGGGTTAGTAAACCGGCTACATCGAGTGCCGGAGCGAGGCAGCGGGAGTATACATTAGATTCATGAGCACTTAATGTTCCCGGCGCTGACCAAAGCGCGTTCCACTTCTACCTACCTGTCAAAAACACATTTAAAATGGGGAAATACCGAAGAACAAGTGCCTTTTTCCTTTGGCACCTATTTGGTCACAGAGAGAAGTCATCAACAACATCACATTCCACACTGCAATGTGTTAATTATCTGATGGATTACGATGTTATGATTCGGTCTGTGCCTACAGCCCTCTGTTGGGCAGCCAGTGAGCTCAGAGAACGATTCATCAGACCATCAAGCATGTCTTTTGAATGACACTCAGAGCAGATAGCTATGCCAAAGCTACAAAGAAGGAGATTTCAAGGCCTGCGTGTCTATTCAGACAGCCTTATTGGATGACATCAGGGAGTATTGTTCTTGAACTGCCGTAGACGTGGATAGATAAAAATACATACTGTCCCTCTTGTTGGCGTTGTGTCAGAACACTAACACAGTTTATTAGCCTGAATGTGACTAGGTGTTGTGATGCTAATGGCGTTGAGAAATGCAGCAACATTTGGCCACTGATATTGAATCCCTAAATGGCTCGATGTGCCTCGCCCGTCGTCATTTCAATATAGCCTATAATATCTTCTGATAAACTCAAATCTTATATGGTTTCACAGCCGTCAACCATTTCAGTGAAATCAAATGTGCCAAGACAAAGACGAAGTACTCCGCAATATAGTGCAAAAAAATCCAGACGACAAATTTTCATATGCCTTGAGCTAGGTCTATATATTATATTCATAATTGCACTTCTCTTAATGGATTGACCAGACAGTGGGGTTCTCTCTCATCAGACCCGCTGATTGGCTGAGATGAATGGGGGGCCCAGTGTAATGGCTAGTGAGAGGATAGCGATTTTCCATTATGCCTAAGTCAAAGAGAGGGCATCTGAGAAATGACCACACATGTGAAACATTGATCACATCCAATTAAGTTAGCCTCTCCACTCCCCCATGATAGACTGCCTGCCTGCCTGCCCTGCATGGACAGAGACCTCGGAAGCTACCCAGCTCATCTTAATCTCATCAAGACTACGCCTCTCTTTCCCTCTACCTCAACGTCACTCATCTGTCCACACATTCATTCATTTAGTCATTCTGTCAATTTGTTATTTATGACAGGTTTGTTTATTCATTAAATACACAGAAAGATGATCAACCCCTGAAGTCTCCCTGGAGGCACCAAAACTATAAAGATCCATCCTTCTACAATATTCCATTACAAAATCCAGTGCCAGTGGAAGGAACCACTATTCCATCACACTGCACAGTACAGGGAAAGTAAGATGGCCAATGCAGGATAATAAACACCTGTCAGCTAAAGGTTAACCAGCTCCAATATAACAACAGAACCAGACAATTAGAGAGGGGGAATAGAGTAATCTCTGGCCCTCTTCCACCCTCTAAGCGTTGGGGAAAAGTTCCTTGACAATGTCCATCCTGTTGCATCCATTCAGAAGTAGGGATTACTTAATGCGATTACCAGGGCCGTCAAATCAGCCGTGGTGAACAGAGCCACGTAATTACAGCCGCGAGACGAGGAAGGTGTTTGACAGAGATTAGGAAAGGTGAACTGCAGTGTCCGATAGGGACACAATACTTTTATACGAAACACTTTCACTAAAGGTTCAGGAAGAGTGCGTTTATAGAAACAAAGAGATTCTCGACAGGTAGACGTTTTTTCTCCTTATGAAGGTCAAATTGTGTCCTATGCTGCTCTGGAATGTTTAAGTACCTTTGATCGTCTACATTCTTCAACATAATGCTGAAATGATTGATGATGGTAATCATAGTAGGCTATAGCTGGTTCGACCCAGATCTGACATGACCAGATTAGTTTACCTGAAGGGAAGTATGACAGAAGGTTTGCATCATCAATGAGTTCGGCCTTGACAAACCACGACAGTTAGTCAACCACCCCATTCACCCTGTTACTCCCTGGCTAGATGTCTTTCATATGAGGAATGGTATTCATTCTCTCCCGTCATGTGGGCATTGACATTTCATTTGCTAGCGAAGGCCCTCCTGTGGATACGGTTACATGTCTTGAGTGTAATTTCTGAAGACGAACTCTGGGAGATTGAGACCTTCTTAATGATACACGGATGAACATTTGATTTGTAATTACGCAGATGAACTTGCTCGGCGATATGAGCGCTATCATGTTGCTTCTCCACTAAATGGATTGGATGGGAGAAGTAATTCGGTGCTTGCCTGTCTCTGAGATTGTTTAACCATTTTAACTACATGTCTAAGCAATCTATCATAAGGCCAGCAGCTAAACCGCCCTGCACCCTCCTTAAAGTATTGAGCAGGATATCAATTCTCTATTGCTTTTCTAAATAAGCCCTGATGACCGCCTGTTAAGGTGTAATGTGTTGACAGTAAGATGGAGAGGTCACGACCCTTTAAGGTGCCATTAGAGTTACACTATAGGGACTCTATGTGGCGCGTGTGTATGTTTAGTATGTACATGGCTGGTAGATGTAGACAAACATTCAACACCTTGTCATTTAGTTTGGTCTTTCCTCCCTTTAGCACATCATTCAGAGCACGTAATTACTTTCCCAGTTAGACATTTTTCTTCAAGTGTGCCTTTAGGCTGTATGTTGAGTCAAGCGGTTGGCAGCTCATTTGAATTGGGAGACATCGCTTGCAATTTGTGTGAAGTAGCATTGCTTCAGTTACTTCACTTTGCAATAAAGGAGGTTAATGTCCGGGCAGCTATAGTAGTTGTTTTCTTTGGTTTGGGACAGAGGAGGCTGTGAATGGCTTAGTAGTCTTGAGTTGGAAATTGTGTGTTTGGGGCATTCGATTCTTGTTGCTTACATTGGAAGTTATAAGAATAACAGAGAAAAAGGTCATGTTTTAGTGTTAAATTGTAAGGGTTCTCGTCCTCCTCTTCTGAGGAGGAGTAGCGAGAAGGATTGGAGGACCAATGCGCAGCGTGGTAGGTGTCCATAATGTTTTTTAATAAAGACAATAGAACACTCGAACAAAACAACAAACGATAACGTGAATATACAAAACTGAAAACAGTACCGTGTGGACCAAACACTCACACGGAAGAGAAACACCCACAACCCAAAAGTGAAACCCAGGCTACCTAAGTATGATTTCAATCAGGGACAACAATTGACAGCTGCCTCTGATTGAGAACCATACTAGGCCGAACTCAAAAACCAACATAGAAAAACAAACAGACTGCCCACCCAACTCACGCCCTGACCATACTAAAACAAAGATATAATAACAGAACTAAGGTCAGAACGTGACATAAATTAAGCATCAACTTATCAGTTGAGGTTGAAATAACATTTTGTTTGTATCCTATTGGCCTAATCTGTTTTGTTGTAAAGGACAGTAGATTTGAACTGTCTCAAACCCATCCCAGGGGGACTAACAGTCACCACACCAATGTGCTTGTATAAAGGGCCACATTGTTCTCACATATTATATTTGGGGACATTTGAGTTAATTAAACATTTATGTCTGCATATGACACCACAGCAAAAGTGGCTCACAATGCAGGTCGGGGCTCTCAGAAGAGTATGCCACCATGTCATCTGGTACTATAAGGTCATAAGGTGAATTCACCAATTTTTAAGTCACTCTGGATAAGAGCGTCTGCCAAATGACTTAAATGTAAATGTAAATATCATCTGGTACTATGTCATCTGGTACTATGTCATCTGGTACTATATCATCTGGTACTATGTCATCTGGTACTATGTCATCTGGTACTATATCATCTGGTACTATATCATCTGGTACTATATCATCTGGTAATATATCATCTGGTACTATATCATCTGGTACTATATCATCTGGTACTATATCATCTGGTAATATATCATCTGGTACTATGTCGTCTGGTACTATGTCATCTGGTACTATCATCTGTTTTACCTGCAAGAAATTCATTATGTATCTATCTCTATGTGACTGTAGCCTACATTTTACCCTCATCCAACCGCTGCCAATCATAATTTCTGGGGGGTGAGAAGGAAGTCAGCCAATGAGAGTATAAGGGAGTAACAGGAAATCGTGTCCAAAGTGACACCCACAAGGTCTCTGATTTACAAAAAAGGAAGAGGAACCCCGTCTTTTTATACCACACCTATACCAAGGAGAGATATGAGGCTTATCGCCGAAGCAGTCGGCCATCCATCAGTGATTTCTCTCAGTTTATCAGGCTTCCCAAGTTGAAACATACACGATAATGTCAGTTTATCAGGCTGCCCAAGTCGAAACATACACGATAATGTCAGTTTATCAGGCTGCCCAAGTCGAAACATACACGATAATGTCAGTTTATCAGGCTGTCCAAGTCGAAACATACACAAGGATGTCAGTTTATCAGACTGCGCAAGTCGAAACATACACAAGGATGTCAGTTTATCAGGCTGCCCAAGTCGAAACATTCACGATAATGTCAGTTTATCAGGCTGTCCAAGTCGAAACATACACAAGGATGTCAGTTTATCAGACTGCCCAAGTCGAAACATACACAAGGATGTCAGTTTATCAGGCTGCCCAAGTCGAAACATTCACGATAATGTCAGTTTATCAGGCTGTCCAAGTCGAAACATACACAAGGATGTCAGTTTATCAGACTGCGCAAGTCGAAACATACACAAGGATGTCAGTTTATCAGGCTGCCCAAGTCGAAACATTCACGATAATGTCAGTTTATCAGGCTGTCCAAGTCGAAACATACACAAGGATGTCAGTTTATCAGACTGCCCAAGTCGAAACATACACAAGGATGTCAGTTTATCAGGCTGCCCAAGTCGAAACATTCACGATAATGTCAGTTTATCAGGCTGTCCAAGTCGAAACATACACAAGGATGTCAGTTTATCAGGCTGCCCAAGTCGAAACATTCACGATAATGTCAGTTTATCAGGCTGTCCAAGTCGAAACATACACGATAGTGTCAGTTTATCAGACTGCCCAAGTCGAAACATACACAAGGATGTCAGTTTATCAGGCTGCCCAAGTCGAAACATACACGATAATGTCAGTTTATCAGGCTGTCCAAGTCGAAACATACACAAGGATGTCAGTTTATCAGACTGCGCAAGTCGAAACATACACAAGGATGTCAGTTTATCAGGCTGCCCAAGTCGAAACATTCACGATAATGTCAGTTTATCAGGCTGTCCAAGTCGAAACATACACAAGGATGTCAGTTTATCAGACTGCCCAAGTCGAAACATACACAAGGATGTCAGTTTATCAGGCTGCCCAAGTCGAAACATTCACGATAATGTCAGTTTATCAGGCTGTCCAAGTCGAAACATACACAAGGATGTCAGTTTATCAGGCTGCCCAAGTCGAAACATTCACGATAATGTCAGTTTATCAGGCTGTCCAAGTCGAAACATACACGATAGTGTCAGTTTATCAGACTGCCCAAGTCGAAACATACACAAGGATGTCAGTTTATCAGGCTGCCCAAGTCGAAACATACACGATAATGTCAGTTTATCAGGCTGTCCAAGTCGAAACATACACAAGGATGTCAGTTTATCAGACTGCCCAAGTCGAAACATTCACGATAATGTCAGTTTATCAGGCTGTCCAAGTCGAAACATACACAAGGATGTCAGTTTATCAGGCTGCCCAAGTCGAAACATACACGATAATGTCAGTTTATCAGGCTGTCCAAGTCGAAACGTACACTATGATGTGAGTTTATCAGGCTGCCCAAGTCGAAACATACACTATGATGTCAGTTTATCAGACTGCCCATGTCGAAACGCACACTATGATGTCAGTTTATCAGGCTGCCCAAGTCGAAACATACACAAGGATGTCAGTTTATCAGGCTGCCCAAGTCGAAACATACACAAGGATGTCAGTTTATCAGACTGCCCATGTCGAAACGCACACTATGATGTCAGTTTATCAGGCTGCTCAAGTTGAAAGACACACAATGATGTCAGTTTATCAGGCTGCTCAAGTTGAAACACACAGGATGTCAGGTATGAATCAAATGATGAGCCCTTACACTCAGGACTTACAGTGCCTTGCGAAAGTATTCGGCCCCCTTGAACTTTGCGACCTTTTGCCACATTTCAGGCTTCAAACATAAAGATATAAAACTGTATTTTTTTTGTGAAGAATCAACAACAAGTGGGACACAATCATGAAGTGGAACGACATTTATTGGATATTTCAAACTTTTTTAACAAATCAAAAACTGAAAATTGGGCATGGAAAATTATTCAGCCCCTTTACTTTCAGTGCAGCAAACTCTCTCCAGAAGTTCAGTGAGGATCTCTGAATGATCCAATGTTGACCTAAATGACTAATGATGATAAATACAATCCACCTGCGTGTAATCAAGTCTCCGTATAAATGCACCTGCACTGTGATAGTCTCAGAGGTCCGTTAAAAGCGCAGAGAGCATCATGAAGAACAAGGAACACACCAGGCAGGTCCGAGATACTGTTGTGAAGAAGTTTAAAGCCGGATTTGGATACAAAAAGATTTCCCAAGCTTTAAACATCCCAAGGAGCACTGTGCAAGCGATAATATTGAAATGGAAGGAGTATCAGACCACTGCAAATCTACCAAGACCTGGCCGTCCCTCTAAACTTTCAGCTCATACAAGGAGAAGACTGATCAGAGATGCAGCCAATGATCACTGTGGATGAACTGCAGAGATCTACAGCTGAGGTGGGAGACTCTGTCTATAGGACAACAATCAGTCGTAAATTGCACAAATCTGGCCTTTATGGAAGAGTGGCAAGAAGAAAGCCATTTCTTAAAGATATCCACAAAAAGTGTTGTTTAAAGTTTGCCACAAGCCACCTGGGAGACACACCAAACATGTGGAAGAAGGTGCTCTGGTCAGATGAAACCAAAATGGAACTTTTTGGCAACAATGCAAAACGTTATGTTTGGCGTAAAAGCAACACAGAACACACCATCCCCACTGTCAAACATGGTGGTGGCAGCATCATGGTTTGGGCCTGCTTTTCTTCAGCAGGGACAGGGAAGATGGTTAAAATTGATGGGAAGATGGATGGAGCCAAATACAGGACCATTCTGGAAGAAAACCTGATGGAGTCTGCAAAAGACCTGAGACTGGGATGGAGATTTGTCTTCCAACAAGACAATGATCCAAAACATAAACCAAAATCTACAATGGAATGGTTCAAAAATAAACATATCCAGGTGTTAGAATGGCCAAGTCAAAGTCCAGACCTGAATCCAATCGAGAATCTGTGGAAAGAACTGAAAACTGCTCTTCACAAATGCTCTCCATCCAACCTCACTGAGCTCGAGCTGTTTTGCAAGGAGGAATGGGAAAAAAATTCAGTCTCTCGATGTGCAAAACTGATAGAGACATACCCCAAGCGACTTACAGCTGTAATCGCAGCAAAAGGTGGCGCTACAAAGTATTAACTTAAGGTGGCTGAATAATTTTGCACGCCCAATTTTTCAGTTTTTGATTTGTTAAAAAAGTTTGAAATATCCAATAAATGTTGTTCCACTTCATGATTGTGTCCCACTTGTTGTTGATTCTTCACAAAAAATACAGTTTTATATCTTTATGTTTGAAGCCTGAAATGTGGCAAAAGGTTGCAAAGTTCAAGGGGGCCGAATACTTTCACAAGGCACTGTAGATGGGTGCCCTTTCTTCATTCCCAGAGCTGGCCGCTGTCCCTGCGGCGTCTCTGAGAACCAGTTTAACCTCTATGAACCTGAGATCCTTGCATGTTGGAGAATGTCGGATCATGTTGAAGAATGTTGAAGCATATTAAAGCATGTTGAAGAATGTTGGAGCATGTTGAAACATTTTGGAGCATGTTAAAGCATGTTGGAGCATGTAGGAGCATGTGGGAGCATGTTGAAGCATGTGGGAGCATGTTGGATCATTTTGGAGCATGTTGGAGCATGTTGAAGCATGTTGGAGCATGTTGGAGCATGTTGGAGCATGTTAAAGCATGTTAAAGCATGTTGAAGGACATGTAGTATTATGAGTTGTGACTTGGGTTCTGTCACTAGAGAGGTCACTGTATGTAGTTAATAATTGCATTGGCAGTCATTTTGCCCTGTAACATCTTTTCTGTTTTACTTATTAATGTAAATACAATTTGATTACCTTAATCTAACCTTGGATTAAATAGTGATATGAGAGAAAGTCGAGGTACTCTCACCACTCAGTTTCTTGTGATTCCTACGGAACTCTGTAGTGTTAATCCTGTATTGAAGGTGAACATTTCGAATCCCCAATTCATTAGTAAGTACCAGAAGTCACCAAAACGTCCATGTTTTTCTCCTGAAATATCAGAGAGAATAGCTTCCCTTTGATTTCCAGTTGTTACCAGTGATTATGAATGAGCTGGGAAAAACGCTTGTTGTTGTTCCTCCTCCTTCACCATAACAACCTGCACATCTAAAGGACTGCTGCATATGCACTATACCCTGCCTGGAACAATCCACTTTCATTCAGAATGCAGTGGAATGAGGAGATGAGATTTTCGGGGGAAGGGTAGGGTGCTGTCTCTTATTTTTAGACTCCCTGCTGATCACTCACTTTCTGCCATTTATAAATTACCATGACAGTTGTCCCATTGATATGCTTAACTAGATTGTTTGTGACAGGAGAGGTTTAGCATCAACCCAGTGTTGTACCTTATTGTAGCTCTTTGTAAATGAGCAAAGCACACAAGTAAAGGGGATCTGGCTTAGATAGTTATTTGGACTTACATTGTTCTGGTCCCCTTTACTAACGGAGGAAGTGAATTATTTCAAATGGAGAGATCTCTGGGAATGCAAGGCAGGGAGCCAGCTGTGATCCACCCTGCCACACATTTATCTGTTCTCTCTCTGTTCTCTCTCTCTCTCTCTGTCTTTCTTTTCTCGCTCTCTTCTTTTCTCTCTCAGTCAGACTGTCCATCAGCATCAGAGAGTGAATGTTTTGGATGCCCCATTTGTTTAACTGAAAGCCTTTCTATTATGAAAGTACAGAGAGAGTGGGTGAATCCATTGTAGCGCTGCAGGGCCTCCGAGGCTGCATGTCACTCAGGTTCACCATGTACATTTTCACTATAACCCAAAATGTCTGCGCTGCACTTTGCCAAGATCAGACTCTTCCGAGATCAGACATGAGTTCCCCGCTCTGAGGGCCAAGTGTCTCAATAAACCTGGCTGGTCTTCCAGCGTCGGCTTCGACATCTCTAAGCGGGGAAGTCACCCAGAAAATTACATTTTTACAAGTTACACACTCACTGGCTGTCACATGCTAATTCTAGTGTGCCTGACTCCTTTACATTTCTTAACTCACTCGGAAGGAAAGCTAAAGGCTTGTAATGGAAGATTATGTATACATACAATTGGTGTTGAACACAGACACAATATTTGGTATTGGGCCATTATGAGTGTGGCATTGTAATTATAATAGTGGTGATGAATGGTAATGACCCACAAGTGTATGGCCTTATCGTGGTCCCTCTGCTAATGCTATTGCTAACAGACTCTTGTTGGAGTCGCTTTATGTCTGCACACTCCTGTCTCAGAAGACAAACAGCCTGGATAGATAATTCAATACGTTCTTATTAATGTACAGCGAGGAACCCATTTAGATTGACGCAAAGCTAATGTCTCTCCAAGGCGGATTTTGGACTTCTTTTCTACACTTCAGTAAACTTGACTAAGAAATAGCTAGAGGAAGAGTAGACATAGCATAATGTAGCATATCCAGTCACTCTCTTTGGATGTTACAGGCCGTAGCATATCCAGTCACTCTCTTTGGATGTTACAGGTTGTGGCATATCCAGTCACTCTCTTTGGATGTTACAGGTTGTAGCATATCCAGTCACTCTCTTTGGATGTTACAGGTCGTAGCATATCCAGTCACTCTCTTTGGATGTTACAGGTCGTAGCATATCCAGTCACTCTCTTTGGATGTTACAGGTTGTGGCACATCCAGTCACTCTCTTTGGATGTTACACGTCGTAGCATATCCAGTCACTCTCTTTGGGTGTTACAGGTCGTAGCATATCCAATCACTCTCTTTGGGTGTTACAGGTCGTAGCATATCCAATCACTCTTTTTGGGTGTTACAGGTCGTAGCATATCCAATCACTCTCTTTGGATGTTACACGTCGTAGCATATCCAGTCACTCTCTTTGGGTGTTACAGGTCATAACATATCCAGTCACTCTCTTTGGGTGTTACAGGTCGTAGCATATCCAGTCACTCTCTTTGGGTGTTACAGGTAGTAGCATATCCAGTCACTCTCTTTGGGTGTTACAGGTCGTAGCATATCCAGTCACTCTTTGGGTGTCACAGGTCTTAGCATATCCAGTCAATCTCTTTGGATGTTACAGGTCATAGCATATCCAGTCACTCTCTTTGGGTGTTACAGGTCGTAGCATACCCAGTCACTCTCTTTGGGTGTTACAGGTCGTAGCATACCCAGTCACTCTCTTTGGGTGTTACAGATGCATCTTTTGGGGAAGTGGTGTTGGGCTACTCTGTACCAGTGCTGTGGAGCACACTGACGTCTGCTCTGTGACTGTACACCTCAGATGTTGCTGGGATGAGCCAATCTCATACCTGATCCAACTTTTATTGGACTGCTATCACTGTTTCCACAGCAACTAGCCTCTCATTACCCATCAGTGACCCTGATCAATCCACTGATGATGCAATAACCTTTTCATTAATATAAGTGGGCTTTTTTAAGTGTCACTATTGGGCTGTTTGGCTATTTATATGCCCATGTGGAAACCTCCTTAATGTGTTAGAGGCTGGTCCAATCATGGCTTCACCTCCTCACTGTTTGGAGGCCTATCTATAGAACATGCATAATTCACTGAGCGTATCTGAACTCTGGGAATAGATTCATCACCACAAAGGTAATAGATGGCAATGTTTGATTGGTCACATGTTGAGTGGATAGGAACTCCCATAAATTATATGCCTCAATAACAGTTCAATGGAGGTGGGAGACATTAATTTAATATACTGTATATTAATGTTATGGAGAATAGTATGAATCGTCTGCCGAGTGCAGCAGAGTTCTAAGGCACTGTTCTGTCACAACCGGCCGTGACCGGGAGTCCCATGAGGCGGCGCACAATTGGCCCAGCGTCGTCTGTGTTAAGGGAGGGTTTGGCCGGGGTAGCTTTACTTGGCTCATTGTGCTCTAGCGACTCCTTGTGGTGGGCCGGGTGCCTGCAGGTTGATTTTGATCATCAGTTGAGCGGTGTTTCGTTCGACACATTGGTGCGGCCGGCTTACGGGTGAAGTGGGCAGGTGATAATAAGCGCAGTTTGGCGGGTCACGTTTTGGAGGACCCGCCAAACTGAGAGGAGACAAGATCGCAATTGGATATCACGGAATTGGGGAGAAAAAGGGGGTAAAATTAAAAATTAAAAAAATAAAAAGAATAGTATAATATTAACCCATATTAAATGAGGCCTATTTCCAGCATTCGTGTAAGCCTGTAAATGTGTTTAGCGGCATAGCCCAATCAAGTAGACATTCCCTTTGAAGAAATCCCCATCGGGGCACTAGCATACCTGACTGTAATCAATGACTTGGTTCCTATTATTACTGTTTACCTTCGCCCATTATTCTCCCAGATTTAATTAAACCATACAATAGTCTTCATGTGGAGGAAACGTGACCTTATTTGGGTAGTTGCCATGGCACATATATCCTGCAACGGTGGTATTGTACACAGAAGGAATAGAGGTCAGAGATCAAAGCTGCCTAAGGCAGAAGCTTTTCAATCACCCTCCCACACATCCGTCCTCTCTCTTCTCTCTTTGCCGTTGTGTCCATTTAGAATCTCTTTGTAATTGCCCACCGGGTCAACCAGAAACAAAAGATGAACAGCAGTTCTTTGGAAGACTGAGCCACAACAAATTGCTCACACATAGCGGTTCAAACAATAGTGCAGAGCGATTCATATCTTGACATTTAGAACCTAATTAAAAGCAAGGAGGGAAATGACCCAAGCGCACGGTCAACCACTTATTACAAAACACACACACACACACACACACACACACACACACACACACACACACACACACACACACACACACACACACACACGCTAGGGCAACAGAGATTCGGTTGTCACATCTGATTTATCTAGTGAGAGAATGCCTCACGGCCACTTGTTTCAATCACAAATAAGCAGGCTTCACTGGACATAAACCCATCGGCCGAGTGGTGGCTGGCCCTTTATGCAACAGAACTGATAAGGCCACATAGAGCTAGTTGTATAGAAATAATAGTTTGATATTGATTTCCATTTTGTTATGGTAGGGTGTTCTGTATAAAGCTCTGTAAGCTGATATTGGTATGAGAAGGTATAAATAGACTATGGAAACAAGTCCCAATGCTCTGTGGCCTGGAGTAGAGATTTACAGTATAATCAGGAAATTGTTACCATTCAATAATCTAACATGCATCCCACCCCCTGTTTCTCCGAATACTCTCAGGGTGCTGTGTGGTATGGCCTTCCATTCAAGGCCTATCAAATAAGATGACATGAGACATTGTTCGTCATCCCATAGTGACTGCCAATGCTGTTTCTTTCCTGTGCTCTATTCACTGAAATGTTCTCTGTAAGTACAGTGCACCTAAAAAAGAACAAGATTGAGGACAGCAGCAGACATTTCCTTTGCCGCCCCCACACTCCTCTAATGATACACCGTCATATTTCTGCATGTAGAGACTGCTGTTGGGACATATTCAATATACAGTACATCAAGCAAAACAAAAGCCAGGGTTCAGTAGAATATTTTCCAGTGTAAATATTACTGCACCATCTCTATTTAGAAAAGGGAGCTGGTTTGAAGTCATTTTCTTCAGGAAGATATAGCTGAAATACTTCCAAAGTAGTAGACAGATAATGGATAAGTCAAAAGTGTCTGCAAGTATAGATGAATCGATAACCACTTGCAGTAATGAGCTCAGCTAGCATGCTTCTGCTGTCCTCATATTGAAAAGCAGCAATTTCTAAAGGCCTTCGCTGTTTTCCATTGACAGAACTGGTGATGACGTACAGACGTTGCCAGGTCAGGAATCCAAACTGAACTCCAGCCATTGTTATCTCAGGCTGCTGAGATATATAGTGGCGTACAATTCCGCAGCATTCTAACCCAGAACATTGAAATATGCCAAATCTGCTCACTAGTTGTTAATCACGTCAGCTTTTAACCTGCTTTAATTCTCCCATTTCCATGCCTAATTGGCTATGCGGTGCACACATTGACAGAAGCAGAAACCTGTGGACACTGTAGATGAGAGGCTAAAGTGGGATTAAACTAAATAGGAATCACTGAAGCAAGGATCTCCGACTCCTGGCAGACAGTTATTTAAAGGTGCTGCTCTCTTTTCCTTCTGCTTGTTTTTTTCTACCTCTCAACTCCCCATCTTCCTCTCACCTCACATCTTAATTCTGCCCCTCCGTCTGTTTATTTCATATAATATCCTTCTTGAGACATGTCCACATCTGCCCCCATCCGTCTCAGATTCCAGACCCCATACTCAACTTCTTTACATCATGGCACAATTAGCCAGCTGAGAATGTTCTCACTATGTCATTAAGATTCCAGTGATGGACCATGCTGTGATGTCATGTGTGGCTGCCCTGCCTATGCAGTTGTCTTCGGTCTCTCTTTATGTAGTGTTTTGTTGTCTCTCTTGTTGTGATGTGTGTTTTCTCCTCATAAGTGGAGAATCACCCAAATTCCTCAGTGTTGAATAATGCGGAGCAAATCCCATGAAAACCCAGCCTCTCCAACACCTGCCTTTGAGAAGAAATACCATTTCAGTCAGTGCATGTGCTCAACAGTATGTTATTACAAGCAGCACTGAGGACCTCTCACCCTTCATCTGCACAGGCCTTATTTATTTCCATGGTGTTTTCTTGTCTCTTTAAATCACCATGTCTGCCTGTCATTGGATACACTAGTCCAGTAGTATGAAGGTGTGATGAACTATTAGATCTATTATAAGTCACACCAGGATTGATTCATTGCTTTCAACCAATTCGCATTCAGGGAATCATCCGCACTGTGTCCCTTTGTCCAACGCTCTATTTCTACCGGGACAATAACGCTCAATATGGGCCTCCTCAATCTTGTCACTTTAAGCGCGATCAATGCGACTTTCCCTCTGACTGAATGCAATTGGATACCAGCCTTCCTCTGCTTCTCTCACAGTGGATTGAACATAACGATCAATACAATCTGCTGAGGGAGAAACCCAGCAACAGCAACAACTAAGAATGCCTAGGCTGAATGAAATGCTTCATGAAGTTTGAGCTTGACAACAAATAAAATGTTGGCGTTTATAAGCCTTTGGACGCCGCAGAGGTTCCTCTTCAGCATTAGAATGTAATGAAATTCATTCAGTAAATAACTATAAATAGCATATTTAGCATATTCAAGCCTAGTCTTGAAAAGGGTATATTTTTCATTGTCAAAGCCTTTTTGTAAAAAAAAAAATCTATTTTCTCATAGACATGACATACAAGAGTGACCATCCAGAAAGCGTAGCATATTGCAAAATTCACATAATGCTACAAAACACTGCCTTAAGAAAAACACAAAATGGCTATATAGTTTTATATAGAGTGGGAAACTACTACTTTTTGGGGGGGATATCAGTGTTTTTCTTGGGGGGGGGACAAAATTTGAACAGTTAGTTTTATGGGTCACCCCTCTTCCTAATAGGTGAATTGTCACATGACACGTGATCATGGTGATGATCAATGAGTTGTCAGTGAGTTGCAGAGTGCTCCACTCCAATGAGATGGAAGGAAGTGAGTCTTGGACCACAGTCCACAGCAATGTAGATGAATCTACATTAACAGTTCAGTCTCCTGTTGGTTAGGAGAGGTATAAGTGCCTGGTGTTTGGCCATACTAATTGTGAGTTGTTTGCCTTAAGGATTCTGTTGAACATTGTGCGTGTGTGGATATTGTTGTTCTGCTACAGCCTAATGCTATGTGAACACTTGAGTTGAATAGTCCTATATGTACTATAACAACTGGTAATTTTCCGTAACTGTCCAGTACCCTATTCACACACTGCACAAAGGAGTGAGTTGCTGCTGGCTCCTTATCGCTTCGGGTACTAGAGGCACGGTACAGGGCCAAATTCTTCTTCTATCTGAATAGGCTTTAAAGAACTCATCACTCCCCTCTCTAAGACACACAGGCTGTGAGAAATGGTTAGAACATGTTCTTGTTTGTTCAATGCATTAAGGAAGTGGAGCCAAGTCCCCCTTATCTCTCAACTTAGCAGCTCTTTGTGTAGAATAAGTATATCATGACTGTGTGATTCTGTAACTTTTCAGTTCCTCTGCGGTTTATCCTGAGTGTGATTGCCCTTGCAATTGCTTGAATAAACTCTTATTAACTTGACCATGAGCTCTGCCTGATCCTTGGAACGAGTTTTTCTCAACAATGTGAATAGATCTGTGTGTCTGTGTGTGTGTGTGTGTGCTCAGGTCTACGTGTGCATCCCTGTCTGGCCTTGGAGCCCTGAAAGCAGGGCAGGAAGGTTACTGGTTGCTAATTGGAGGGGCACTCCCACTGAGCTCTGTCAGCACTGGCGCTGCCCTCTCCTGTCAATCCCTGCCAGGGAGCCGACGAGCACAGCACCACACTGACCTGACAGTCCTCTGGGAAGTGCTCCCTCTCACACGGCAAACAAACCACCGCTTTGATGCTGCAGCTCCACCAACAACACTACTGGTGAGAGGCATATACAGTATGTGCAAATGAGGTAAGATAAGGGAGGTAAGGCAATAAATAGGCCATGGTGGCGAAGTAATTACAATACAGCAATTAAACACTGGAATGGTAGATGTGCAGAATATAAATGTATACATGTATATATGAATGTGCAAGTAAAGATACTGGGGTGCAAAGGGGCAAGAATAAATAAATAAATACAGTATGGGGATGAGCTATTTACAGATGGGCTATGTACAGGTGCAGTGATCTGTGAGCTCCTCTGACAGCTGGTGCTTAAAGCTAGTGAGGGAGATATGAGTCTCGAGCTTCAGTGATTTTTGCAGTTCGTTCCAGTCATTGGCAGCAGAGAACTGGAAGGAAAGGCTGTCAAAGGAAGAATTGGCTTTGAGGATGACCAGTGATATATACCTGCTGGATGCATGCTACGGGTGGGTGCTGCTATGGTGACAAGTGAGCTGAGATAAGACGGGGCTTTACCTAGTAGAGACTTGTAGATGACCTGGAGCCAGTGGGTTTGGCGACGAGTATGAAGCGAGGGCCAGCCAACGAGAGCGTACAGGTAGATAGACTTCATCAAATTTGTTGAGTAGAGTATTGGAGGCTATTTTGTAAATGACATCGCCAAAGTCGAGGATCGGTAGGATGGTCAGTTTTACAAGGGTATGTTTGGCAGCATGAGTGAAGGATGCTTTGTTGGGAAATAGGAAGCTGATTCTAGATTTAATTTTGGATTGGAGATGCTTAATGTGAGTCTGGAAGGAGAGTTTACAATCTAACCAGACACTTAGAATATGTGGACAACTACAAATACCGGGCAGCGATCGGTTGAAAAGCATGTATTTAGTTTTACTTGCATTTAAGAGCAGTTGAGGCCACGGAAGGAGAGTTGTATGGCATTGAAGCTTGTCTGGAGGTTTGTTAACACTGTCCAAAGAAGGGCTGAAGATATACAGAATGGTGTCGTCTGCGTCAAGGTGGATCAGAGAATCACCAGCAGCAAGAGTGACATCATTGATTAATACAGAGAAGAGAGTCGGCCCAAGATTTGAAACCTGTGGCACCCCCATAGAGACTCCCAGAGGTTACAAGGGTATGTTTGGCAGCATGAGTGAAGGATGCTTTGTTGGGAAATAGGAAGCTGATTCTAGATTTAATTTTGGATTGGAGATGCTTAATGTGAGTCTGTAAGGAGAGTTTACAATCTAACCAGACACTTAGAATATGTGGACAACTACAAATACCGGGCAGCGATCGGTTGAAAAGCATGTATTTAGTTTTACTTGCATTTAAGAGCAGTTGAGGCCACGGAAGGAGAGTTGTATGGCATTGAAGCTCGTCTGGAGGTTTGTTAACACAGTCCAAAGAAGGGCTGAAGGTATACAGAATGGTGTCGTCTGCGTCAAGGTGGATCAGAGAATCACCAGCAGCAAGAGTGACATCATTGATTAATACAGAGAAGAGAGTCGGCCCGAGATTTGAAACCTGTGGCACCCCCATAGAGACTCCCAGAGGTCCGGACAACAGGCCCTCCGATTTGACACACTGGACTCTATCGGAGAAGTAGTTGGTGAACCAGGCGAGGCAATTATTTGAGAAACCAAGGCTGTTGAGTCTGCCGATAAGAATGTGGTGATTGACAGAGTCGAAAGCCTTGGCCATGTCGATGAATACGGCTGCACAGTAATGTCTCTTATCAATGGCGGTTATGATATCGTTTAGGACCTTGAGCGTGGCTGAGGTGTACCCATGACAAACTCTGAAACCAGATTGCATAGCGGAGAAGATATGGTGGGATTCGAAATGGTCGGTAATCTGTTTGTTAACTTGGCTTTCGAAGACCTTAGAAAGGCAGAGTAGGATATATATAGGTCTGTAGCAGTTTGGGTCTAGAGTGTCTCCCCTTTGAAGAGGTGGATGACCGCAGCATCTTTCCAACCTTTGGGAATCTCAGATGATACGAAAGAGAGGTTGAACAGATATGGATTGCAAAAATGTTGGCAGATAATTTTAGAAAGAGAGGGTCCACATTGTCTAGCCCGGCTGATTTGTATGGGTCCAGATTTTGCAGCTCTTTCAGAATATGGGGGAGGTTTGGGTGAGTTGCTGTGGGGAGTGGAGGGCTGTTGATCGGGATAGGGGTAGCCAGGTGGAAAGCATGGCCAGCCTTAGATAAATGCTTATTGAAATTCTCAATTATAGTGGATTTATCGGTGGTGACAGTGTTTCCTAGCCTCAGTGCAGTGGGCAGCTGGGAGGAGGTGCTCTTATTCTACATGGACTTTACAGTGTCCCAGAACTTTTGTGTGGATGCACATTTACAGGATGCACATTTCTGCTTGAAAAAGCACACCTTAGGTTTCTTAACTGCCAGTGTATATTGGTTCCTAACTTCCCTGAAAAGTTGCATATCACGGGGGCTATTCGATACTAATGCAGAATGCCACAGGATGTTTTTTGTGCTGGTCAAGGGCAGTCAGGTCTGGAGAGAACCACGGGCTATATCTGTTCCTGGTTCAATTTCTTTTGAATGGGGCATGCTTATTTAAGATGGTGAGGAAGGCACTTTTAAAGAACACCCACGCATCCTCTACTGATGGGATGAGGTCAATATACTTCCAGGACACCCGGGCCAGGTCGATTAGAAAGATCTGCTCGCTGAAGTATTTTAGGGAGCATTTGACAGTGATGAGGGGTGGTCGTTTGACCGCAGACCCATTATGGATGCAGGCAACGAGGCAATGATCGCTGAGATCTTGGTTGAAACAGCAGGGAAGGGCAAGTTGGTTAGGAGGATTTCTATGAGGGTGCCCGTGTTTACGGATTTGGCGTTGTACCTGGTGGGTTCATTGATCATTTGTGTAAGATTGAGGCCATCAAGCTTAGATTGTAGGATGGCCGGGGTGCTAAGCATATCCCAGTTTAGGTCACCTAGCAACACGAGCTCTGAAGCTAGATGGGGGGCAATCAATTCACATATGGTGTCCAGGGCACAGCTGGGGGCAGAGGGTGGTCTATAGCATGCAGCAACGTTGAGAGACTTGTTTCTGGAAAGGTGAATTTTTAAGAGTAGAAGCTCGAATTGTTTTGGTACAGACCTGGATAGTAAGACAGAACTCTGCAGGCTATCTCTGCAGTAGATTGCAACACCGCCCCCTTTCGCCATTCTATCTTGTCGGAAAATGTTATAGTTAGGGATGGAAATATCAGGGTTTCTGGTGGTCTTCCTAAACCAGGATTCAGACACGGCTAGGACATCCGGGATGTCAGAGTGTGCTAAAGCAGTGAATAAAACAAACCAATAATCACTAACCAGGACAGTAATGGACAAGGCATATTGATATTAGGGAGAGGCATGCGTAGCCGGGTTACAGAAGTCAACTAATGAGAGCACCTGGGTAGTAGGAGTGGAGCTAGGCACTGCAGGGCCTGGATTAACCTTTACATCACCAGAGGAACAGAGGAGGAGTAGGATAAGGGTACGGCTAAAGGCTATCAGAACTGGTTGTCTCGTACATTCAGAACAGAGAGTTAAAGGAGCAGGTTTCTGGGCACGATAGAAAAGATTCAAGGCATAATGTACAGACAAAGGTATGGTAGGATGTGAGTACATTGGTGTTAAATCTAGGCATTGAGTAATGCTGAGAGATATTGTCTCTAGCGATGTTTAATCCAGGTGATGTCACCACATATGTGAGGTGGAACTAAATGGTTGGTTAAGGCATATTGAGCAAGTCTAGAGGCTCTACAGTGAAAAAAGACAATAATCACTAACCAGGACAGTAATGGACAAGGCATATTGATATTAAGGAGAGGCATGCGTAGCCGGGTGATCATAGGGGTCCAGTGAGTGGTTGGGCTGGCTGGAGACACGGCGATTCAGACAGCTAGCAGGTCTGGGCTAGCAAGCTAGCAGAAGGGCCTTAGAGGGACGTCTCAACGGAGAAAAGTCTGTTTTAGCCTGCGTGTGTGGTGATGTCGATAGACCAGTCGTTCTGGATTAGTAGGGTTCCGAGTAGCAGAGAGGTCCAAATCCAATTGGCAAAATAGGTATAGTGGCCCAAGAAATTGGCCAATGGATCTATTCAGCTAACAGTCCAATATGCTCTAGACAGCTAGTGGGCCACGGCTAGGAGGCTAGCAGATGGACATTCAGGGGAAGTCGCGATGTAGGGGCCAGTTGAGTTCCCCCTTGAGCAGATTAAGTCATAATCCAGTCGTGAAGGGTCGGCGGGGTTCCGTGCCTCGCACCGGCAGTAGAAGGGGTCCGGGTATTGTAGCCCAGGAGTGGCTGATAGGCCTCTTCAGCTAGCCGGGAGAATGGACCTAGCATTGGCTAGCTCCAGGCTAATTGGTGTCTGCTTCGGGACAGATGTTAGTCAGGAGTAGTCACTCGGGTAGCTAGCTAGTTGCGATGATTCAGGTGAAAAGGTCCAGAGCTTGCGGTAGGAATCCGGGCATATGGAGAGAAAATAGGTCCGGTATGCTTTGGTTTGAGTTGTGTTGTACAAACTGGCGAGAGCTTTCCAAGCTAAAGGTAAGCTGACTACTAGCTAGTAGCTAGTGAGCTGGCTAGCTTCTGTTGGGGGATTCCGGTTCTGAGGTAAATAAAAATACTTTAGAAAAAACAGATCCACACCACCTTGGGTGAGGCGGGTTGCAGGATAGTATTTTGAAGTTGAGGTTTAGAAAAACTATAAAAAAGTTATGCGAAGAGAAATATATAAGAAGATATATACATAGGACACAACAAGAAGAAGGACAAAGACGTCTCACTGCTACGCCATCTTGCAACAACATTGCTGTTGTTGATATGAAGCACTATGCTAACACATTGCTGTTGTTGATATGAAGCACTAGGCTAACACATTGCTGTTGTTGATATGAAGCACAATGCTAATACATTGCTGTTGTTGATATGAAGTACTATGCTAACACATTGCTGTTGTTGATACGAAGCACTAGGCTAACACATTACTGTTGTTGATATGAAGCACGAGGCTAACACATTGCTGTTGTTGATATGAAGCACGAGGCTAACACATTGCTGTTGTTGATATGAAGCACAACGCTAATACATTGCTGTTGTTGATATAAAGTGATACACTAACATATTGGTATTGTTTATATGGAGCACTATGCTAACACATTGGTATTGTTTATATGGAGCACTATGCTAACACATTGGTATTGTTTATATGGAGCACTAGACTAACACATTGCTGTTGTTGATATTGGAGGTCGACCGTTTATGATTTTTCAACGCCTATACCGATTATTAGAGGACCAAAAAAGCCGATGCTGATTAATCGGACAATTTTTTAAATTTTAAATTGTAATTTTTTTAATGTATTTGTAATAATGACAATTACAACAATACTGAATGAACACTTATTTTAACTTAATATAATACATCAATAAAATCAATTTAGCCTCAAGTAAATAATGAAACATGTTCAATTTGGTTTAAATAATGCAAAAACAAAGTGTTGGAGAAGAAAGTAAAAGTGCAATATGTTCCATGTAAAATATGTGCCATGTAAGAAAGCTAACGTTTCAGTTCCTTGCTCAGAACATGAGAACATATGAAAGCTGGTGGTTCCTTTTAACATGATTCTTCAATATTCCCAGGTAAGAAGTTTTAGGTGGTAGTTATTATAGGAATTATGGGACTATTTCCCTCTATACCATTTGTATTTGTATCCTGATGTCCAAGATGGCGTAGCAGTCAGACGTCTTGTCGTGTCGTGTCCCTTGTATATATCGTTTTTTTAACATATTTTTCTTCGCATATCTTTTAAAACATTTTGCTAAACCTCAACATCTAAGTACTCTCCTGCAACCCACCTCACCCAATGTAGCGTGGATCTGCTTATTCTTTTTCTCTAAAGTATTTATATTTACTTCGGATCCGGAACCCCTCAACTGAAGCTAGCCAGCTAACTACCAGCTATCAGTCAGCAAACCATTGCTAGCGGTCATCAGCTAACCTTTAGCTCGGAAAGCTCTCACCAGTTCGAACAACGCGACTCTAACCAGAGCATAACGGACCTATTGTTTTTATCCCCGGATTCCCACCGCAAACAGAACATTTTCATCTGGATCTTCACAACTAGCTAACCGCAACCCCGGATGACTACTCCTGGATAGCGTTTCCATCCACTTAGCTTGAAGCTAGCCCGGCCAGACCTCCTGTGCTACCACCGAAGCATACTCCTGGGCGACAATATCCTGACCCACGACCGGTCTATCTATGTCACCGCATGAAGAGGCATAAACAGACTTAACCCCATCGCGACGTCCCCCAAAGGCAAACTTTCTAGCCGTTGCTATCTGCTTGCTTGCTAATTCGGCCTGCTAACTGCTTGCTTGTTTAGCCCCGGTCTGCTAACTGCTAGCTTGTTTAGCCCTGGCCTATTAACTGTTAGCACAGGCCTGCTAACTGTCTGAATCGCCACTTCCCCAGCCAGCCCAACCACTCACTGGACCCATATTTACTTTCAATCTCTTCTCGATTTTTAATTAGATTATACCTTCCGGTAACCTGCCTCACCCAATGTGATACATAATTGCTATTATTTAACATTTTTAGAACACATTCAAGAACCTCCAGAAGCTAACCAGCTAACTAGCTACAAGCTATTTAGTCATTGTTAGCCACTGCTAGCGGCTTTTACCTTCTGCACAGCCAGCCAGCCAGTTTTTTTTTAGCCTGGATAATACTCGCCAGTCTAGCTTCCCTGTCCCATCCACCGCTGCCCCCTGGACACTGTGATCACTTGGCTACATAGCTGATGCCTGCTGGACTGTCCATTAATCACGGTACTCCATTCTGTTTGTTTATGTTTTATCTGTCGGCCGCACTCAGGCTCTGTGTGTAGTTAATCCGACCCTCTCGGCCTAGTCAACGCCATTTTACCTGCTGTTGTTGTGCTAGCTGATTAGCTGTCGTTGTCTCACCTACTGTTTTAGCTAGCTCTCCCATTCAAAACCTGCGATTACTGTATGCCTCGCTGTATGTCTCTCTCAAATGTCAATATGCCTTGTATACTGTTGTTCAGGTTAGTTATCATTGTTTTAGTTTACAATGGAGCCCCCAGTTCCACTCTTTATACCCCTGATACCACCTTTGTCCCACCTCCCACACATGCGGTGACCTCACCCATTACAACCAGCATGTCCAGAGATGCAGCCTCTCTTATCATCACCCTGTGCCTGGGCTTACCTCCGCTGTACCCGCACCCCACCATACTCTTGTCTGTGCATTATGCCCGGAATATATTCTAACATGCCCAGAAATCTGCTCCTTTTATTCTTTGTCCCCAACGCTCTAGGCGACTAGTTTTGATAGCCTTTAGCCGCACCCTCATACTACTCCTCCTCTGTTCCCCATGTGATGTGGAGGTAAACCCAGGCCCTGCATGTCCTCAGGCACCCTCTTTCGTTGACTTCTGTGATCGAAAAAGCCTTGGTTTCATGCATGTCAACATCAGAAGCCTCCTCCCTAAGTTTGTTTTACTCACTGCTTTAGCACACTCTGCTAACCCTGATGTCCTTGCCGTGTCTGAATCCTGGCTCAGGAAGGCCACCAAAAATTCAGAGATTTCCATACCCAACTATAACATTTTCCATCAAGATAGAACTGCCAAAGGGGGAGGAGTTGCAGTCTACTGCAGAGATAGCCTGCAAAGTAATGTCATACTTTCCAGGTCCATACCCAAACAGTTCGAACTACTAATTTTAAAAATGACTCTCTCCAGAAATAAGTCTCTCACTGTTGCCGCCTGCTACCGACCCCCCTCAGCTCCCAGCTGTGCCCTGGACACCATTTGTGAATTGATCACCCCCCGTCTAGCTTCAGAGTTTTTTCTGTTAGGTGACCTAAACTGGGATATTTTTAACACCCCGGCAGTCCTACAATCTAAGCTAGATGCCCTCAATCTCACACAAATCATCAAGGAACCCACCAGGTACAACCCTAAATCTGTAAACAAGGGCACCCTCATAGACGTCATCCTGACCAACTGGCCCTCCAAATACACATCCGCTGTCTTCAACCAGGATCTCAGCAATCACTGCCTCATTGCCCGTATCCGCTATGGATCCGCAGTCAAACGACCACCCCTCATCACTGTCAAACGCTCCCTAAAACACTTCTGTGAGCAGGCCTTTCTAATTGACCTGGCCCGGGTATCCTGGAAGGATATTGACCTCATCCCGTCAGCTGAGGATGCCTGGTCATTCTTTAAAAGTAACTTCCTCACCATTTTAGATAAGCATGCTCCGTTCAAAAAATGCAGAACAAAGAACAGATATAGCCCTTGGTTCACTCCAGACCTGACTGCCCTCGACCAGCACAAAAACATCCTGTGGCTGACTGCAATAGCATCGAATAGTCCCCGCGATATGCAACTGTTCAGGGAAGTCAGGAACCAATACACGCAGTCAGTCAGGAAAGCAAAGGCCAGCCTCTTCAGGCAGAAATTTGCATCCTGTAGCTCTCACTCCAAAAAGTTATGGGACACTGTAAAGTTCATGGAGAACAAGAGCACCTCTTCCCAGCTGCCCACTGCACTGAGGCTAGGTAACACGGTCACCCCGCAGCTACTCGCCCAAGCCTCTCCAGGTTCTCCTTTACCCAAATCCAGATAGCAGATGTGCTGAAAGAGTTGCAAAACCTGGACCCGTACAAATCAGCTGGGCTTGACAATCTGGACACTATTTCTGAAACTATCAGCCGCCATTGTCGCAACCCCTAATACCAGCCTGTTCAACCTCTCTTTCATATCGTCTGAGATCCCCAAGGATTGGAAAGCTGCCACAGTCATCCACCTCTTCAAAGGGGGAGACACCCTGGACCCAAACTGTTACAGACCTATATCCATCCTGCCCTGCCTATCTAAGGTCTTCGAAAGCCAAGTCAACAAACAGGTCACTGACCATCTCGAATCCCACCGTACCTTCTCCGCTGTGCAATCTGGTTTCCGAGCCGGTCACGGGTGCACCTCAGCCACGCTCAAGGTACTAAACGATATTATAACCGCCATCAATAAAAGACAGTACTGTGCAGCCTTGCCAAGGATTTTGACTCTGTCAATCACCATATTCTTATCGGCAGACTCAGAGCCTCGGTTTTTCTGATGACTGCCTTGCCTGGTTCACCAACTACTTTGCAGACAGAGTTCAGTGTGTCAAATCGGAGAGCATGCTGTCCGGTCCTCTGGCAGTCTCTATGGGGGTGCCACAGGGTTAAATTCTCGGGCCGACTCTTTTCTCTGTATATATCAATGATGTTGCTCTTGCTGCAGGCGATTCCCTGATCCACCTCTACGCAGACGACACCATTCTGTATCCTTCCGGCCCGTCCTTGGACACTGTGCTATCTAACTTCCAAACGAGCTTCAATGCCATACAACACTCCTTCCGTGGCCTCCAACTGCTCTTAAACGCTAGTAAAACCAAATGAATGCTTTTCAAACGTTCGCTGCCTGCACCCGCACGCCCGACTAGCATCACCACCCTGGATGGTTCCGACCTAGAATATGTGGACATCTATAAGTACCTAGGAGTCTGGCTAGACTGTAAACTCTCCTTCCAGACTCATATCAAACATCTCCAATCTAAAATCAAATCTAGAATCGGCTTTCTATTCCGCAACAAAGCCTCCTTCACTCACGCCGCCAAACTTACCCTAGTAAAACGGACTATCCTACCGATCCTCAACTACGGCGATGTCATCTACAAAATAGCTTCCAATACTCTACTCAGCAAACTGGATGCAGTTTATCACAGTGCCATCCGTTTTGTTACTAAAGCACCTTATACCACCCACCACTGCGACCTGTATGCTCTAGTCGGCTGGCCCTCGCAACATATTCGTCGCCAGTCCCACTGGCTCCAGGTCATCTACAAGTCCATGCTAGGTAAAGCTCCGCCTTATCTCAGTTCACTTGTCAAGATGGCAACACCCACCCGTAGCACGCGCTCCAGCAGGTGTATCTCACTGATCATCCCTAAAGCCAACACCTCATTTGGCCGACTTTCATTCCAGTTCTCTGCTGCCTGTGACTGGAACAAATTGCAAAAATCGCTGAAGTTGGAGACTTTTATCTCCCTTACCAACTTCAAACATCTGCTATCAGAGCAGCTAAACGATCGCTGCAGATGTACATAGTCTATCGGTAAATAGCCCACCCAATTTTACCTACCTCATCCCCATACTGTTTATATTTATTTACTTTTATGCTCTTTTGCACACCAATATCTCTACCCAGTGGTGGGCTGTCAGGGCCAGCAAGGCCTTCTCTGCTGGCCTAAACATCATCAGAATATATATATTTTTTAAATATAATTTCCCACAAATATGTATTAAATTATTCCCCAGAGTAAGAGTTATACTCTTCATTTCATAGCTTTCCTCTTGGTTGCACTGCTTCCAGCCCCAGGTTGAGATTTGGAGGGCTGGTCTTTATGTTAGATCTTTTATCCAATCATATTCAGCCATCATGTGTTGCCAGGGGTCTAAAATCTGCCCTCAGGCCTTCAGAATCAACAATGTGGGCACTTGTAGCTTAAAGTGAATGTAAATGAAAATTTAGTGTCAACCAATCAGCTTTAGAGTTGGCTATTGTACGCCTGCTGGCTGGCTCCAGTGTTACACAGGAGCCAGCTAGCAGGCGTAGTGCGTGCACGTCTTTTGATTGGATTACCAATATTGAGAGGCAGGTCCTATATGGGCTGGTATATGCAAACCTCAGAACTAGGAAACTGAATTTGATAAACTAATTAATTTGCGTATTACTAAGCTGTTTTTAACCCACAATGGCGGAAGGAGGAGAAGATATCGATTTGGTCGAGGATATAATTATAACGCCATTCTCAAGACAAACTTTTCAAGAAAAGTTAGACATTGTCAGGAGAGGTCGCCCTACGCCGACGCTACAAAGCCTGTCACATGCGGGAAAGGGGTTCGTTCGCCACTTTCAAAGTTCCAACTACGAGCGCTATCAATGGCTCACAGGCTCCGAGAAGCACTGCAAACTGTACTGCTGGGAATGCCTATTATTTGCAAGTGATAGATTTGGTGTTTGGAGCCACACTGGCTTTGCAAACTTGAGTTGTCTAACCAAGGCAGCAATGAGACACGGCTGGGCACTTACAAGCAATGGTGCTTTTGAAAACTTTTGGGGACACCCGAGTGGATCTACAGCTCAATGAACAAGCGTGCAGGGCAATGGGAGCTGCGCAATGAAAAGGTATTGTACTCTTCCCCTGCAATTCTATGAATAAGAATGTCAATTTCAAGGTGACGCAACGCCTGGTTTTATACTGTGTTTCTGTCTAAATGTATAGTGTCTAAAGCCATGGCATCATAATGATGGTAATAAGAGGTGGATTAATTCGGGTGGGACTGTGTAGGACCTCACTGAAGGCCCAGCCCCCAGGCCCACGGCACGCCACTGTCTCTACCTGTACATCTCTCTCGTCACCCCCAAAACCAATTCTATCTTTGGCCGCCTCTCCTTCCAGTTCTCTGCTGCCAATGACTGGAACGAACTACAAAAATCTCTGAAACTGGAAACACTTATCTCCCTCACTAGCTTTAAGCACCAACTGTCAGAGCAGCTCACAGATTACTGCACCTGTACATAGCCCACCTATAATTTAGCCCAAACAACTACCTCTTTCCCTACTGTATTTAATTAATTAATTTATTTTCTCCTTTGCACCCCATTATTTTTATTTCTACTTTGCACATTCTTCCATTGCAAATCTACCATTCCAGTGTTTTACTTGCTATATTGTATTTACTTTGCCACCATGGCCTTTTTTTGCCTTTACCTCCCTTATCTCACCTCATTTGCTGACATCGTATATAGACTTGTTTATACTGTATTATTGCCTGTATGTTTGTTTTACTCCATGTGTAACTCTGTGTCGTTGTGTGTCAAATTGCTTTGCTTTATCTTGGCCAGGTCGCAATTGTAAATGAGAACTTGTTCTCAACTTGCCTACCTGGTTAAATAAAGGTGAAATAAAAAAATAAAAAATAAACATGACAATCTGATCATTCATCACTCCAGTTTTAATCTGCGAAATTGTAATTATTCGCCTACCCCCTCATGCCTTTTGCACACAATGTATATAGACTCTCTTTTTTTTCTACTGTGTTATTCACTTGTTAATTGTTTACTCCATGTGTAACTCTGTGTTGTCTGTTCACACTGCTATGCTTTATCTTAGCCAACCTGGTTAAATAAAGGTGAAATAATATATATATATTTTTTAAATTAAACGTTGACTATTGGATGTTCTTATTGTCACTTTAGTATTGCCAGTGTAACAGTATAGCTTCCGTCCCTCTCCTCGCTCCTCCCTGGGCTCGAACCAGCAACACAACGACAACAGCCACCACATCGAAGCAGCGTTACCCATGCAGAGCAAGGGAAACAACCACCCCAAGGCTCAGAGCGAGAAGCGGGCTAACTAGCCAGTCATTTCACTTCGGTTACACCAGCCTCATCTCGGGAGTTGATAGGCTTGAAGTCATAAACAGCGCAATGCTTGAAGCACAAGAAGAGCTGCTGGCAAAACGCACAAGAGTGCTGTTTGAATGAATGTTTACCTGCCTGCTTCTGCCTACCACCGCTCAGTCAGATACTTAGATACTTGTATGCTTCGTCAGATTATATGCAACGCAGGACAAGCTAGATAATATCTAGTAATATCATCAACCATGTGTAGTTAACTAGTGATTATGATTGATTGTTTTTTATAAGATAAGTTTAAAGCCAGCTAGCAACTAACCTTGGCCTCCAGCATTTGCGTAACAGGCAGACTCCTTGTGGAGTGCAACAAGAGAGAGGCAGGTCATTATTGCGTTGGACTAGTTAACTGTAAGTTTGCAAGATTGGATCCCCCGAGCTGACAATGAGAAAATCTGTCTTCTGCCCCTGAAAGAGGCAGTTAAACCCACCGTTTCTAGGCCGTCATTGAAAATAAGAATGTGTTCTTAACTGACTTGCCAAGTTAAATAAAGGTGTACAAAATAATAATAATTAAATTACATTTAAAAAAAATCGGCAAAGCGGCGCCCAAAAACACAGATTTCCAATTATTATGAAAACTCCAAATCGGCCCTAATTAATCGGCCATTCTGATTAATCGGTAGACCTCTAGTTGATATGAGGCACTATGCTAACACATTGCTTTTGTTGATATAAAGCACTACGCTAATATATTGGTATTGTTTATATGGTACACTATGCTAACACTTTGCTGTTGTTGATATGAAGCACAAGCCTAACGAATTGCTTCACACATTCACTCTTTTGTTTCAAAGGTACATTTTTACAGTGTTATTAAAACAATTGGAGAGCATCCATTTAAGTCACACCAGGCAATATCAGCAATATCAGTGTGTAGGAATATTGTGGCAACTGGGGAAATAGCCATTTAAATGGTAAACACTTTTACTACGCTTTGCTAGACAAGTTCATTTAGACAGCCATTGATAAGAGTTCAGCGACGAGTCAGTTTTCCTCCCATATGAGATGCTTTTCACAGTCTCCTGAGAGCTTGAACAAGCTGCTGAAATTCCACATTACCACTCTAATGAGCAGTAACAAGATGAACAGAGATAATCTCCACATCAACCTTCAGAATGTCACACACACCTCACAACTATGCTGCAATGACTGACTGGCCCATGCCCCAGGCACTTATGAAGATTCACCTCAAGGAATTATACAGAGGAATGGCAGAAGATTGGATGTGGAATGATTCATGTTTATTCTACCTTTATTTTACCAGGTTAGTCTCATTGAGATTAACCATTTATTTTACAAGAATATCTAGCAAAATAAGACAGTCCTATACCTATGTACTCTAAATAAATGTACCAACCTTTAGCTGCCTTCAAGTTGTCTTTACATTCCCAGGAGGTTAGAAGTGAGGAGGTTGAGTGAATACATCATTTCCCACACATCACACACATTTTTCAGATAATGAAATACAACCTGCCAGCATGTTGAACAGGACGATGATGACCTACCGACCATGAAGTCTATAAGATTTTATTTCAGAGAAAAATTAATAAAGACGATCGAAGCAAACGACACGTGCTTATACCAGGGCAGACTTTTCAAATAAACATTAAGGTATGTACATTTTAAATCCATAACGACACAGCAGGGTGTATGTTTCACTGTTAGTTAGAAGTGAACTAGTTCTGTGCAGTCAAGTAAAGGATTTAGGGTCTCCCTTATGTTGCTGTAACTCATTGGTTGAGATTTACACACGGGCCGTGGACTGTGAACATTTTTAAGCAATATGTGACTTTGCTTGACAAAGAACTTCAAATGCGAGCATGTACACCTTTGAAGCTCCATTTCCAATATATTTGAGCCATTAGCGTACAGTCATGATCCAGCACTCTGTTTGTCGTCACATTCTGGGTGTCCTTGTTAGATAAAGCACTAGTGAGATTAATGGAGCAGGGGCCAATGCTAACAGTAGAGCCACCTTCACATACCAAACATTAGTTGTGAAGAGTTTCAAGATATTTTGAGAGAAGGAGTGGTGAAAGGGAGGTGTTTGTTGCTGGAATAGTTTCATGAGTAGAACTGATAATTATGGTTGTGTATGAAGGTCAGTGACTTTGTTCAAGGGTGGAACATGTAACTGCCATGGGATTTGCTCTCTCAGCCCTACTGCTTGAATTATAGTCTCCTTCTACAACCCTAAAGCACCTGTAAACCACGATTTACATAATACATACACTCCACTAGACTAAGCTAATCATGATATGCAAAAGTGGCTTGGCTGCCTCACATGTAAATGAGCATGGTCTAAGTTCAACCTCACATGCCACATCTATAAAACCCATGCCACTTTGAGAAAATTTCCCCTGAGCACTCAGTTACCCATAGTTCCCTATGTGGCGCTAACAGGCAGCCTGATGTTGAAATGCTAATTTTGTGTCACAGCACCTTGCAGAAATCAAAAAAAAAGAAGTGATTTCTTGACAGAGAAACTTTGTGCTCGGCGGAGCTAGCATGTTTGAGTGAACAGCTGTGTGTGTGAGGCTCCTGCAACTTTTTTTGCAAAATAATCTAATTTAACCTACTTTATGACACTTTTTACAACAAACGTTTCTTTCTAATACAAGATTGTAACTTTCTATGTGAAAATGCCGAGTAATAAGCGACCAAAGGACAATAAATCCACAGCGGAGGCCTACTCCCCACTAAGCAACGAGACAGACATGGCGGAAGGCACAGGCAACAACGTGACACTTACAGAACTTACCCGTGCTTTGGGGGAGCTACGTGTTGCTATAGCTGAGGATTTCAAGGCTAGTATTGCTGAACTGGACACCGAAATTGAGAGCATCATTTGAACGGTCGATTCGCATGGCCAGAGTATTGTGGACCTTGAGAAAGCTTCTGAATTCAACGCTGGTCGGATCGACGAGTTAGAGAAGCTATGCACGTCATTGCAGGATAGTGTGCAAAGGCTTTCTGTGAAAGTGGTCGACATGGAGGGCCGATCCAGGTGTAGCCGATGTGAAACGGCTAGCTAGTTAGCGGTGGTGCGCGCTAGTGGCGTTTCAATCGGTGACGTCACTTGTTCTGAGACCTTGAAGTAGTGGTTCCCCTTGCTCTGCAAGGGCTGTGGCTTTTGTGGAGCGATGGGTAACGATGCTTTGAGGGTGACTGTTGACGTGTGCAGAGTGTCCCTGGTTCGCGCCCAGGTCAGGGCGAGGGGACGGACGTAAAGTCTATACTGTTACACAGGCGTAATAACCTTCGTGTTGTTGGTCTGGCAGAGGTGGTGGAGGTGGGCTCTCGCCCCACTGACATCTTCGCCAAGCTATTGAAGGATGCAATGGGATTGGATCTTTTGTCTTCGGATCCCCAGCTGGACCGTGCACATCGCTCTCTTGTCCCAGTGCCTGGACCGGGCCAACGTCCTCGCCCAGTAATCATCTGTTGTCACAGTTTCAAGACCAAGGATCTTATCCTGCGTGAAGCTCGAATGAGGGGCAACCTGTCACATAAAGGGCATCCATTCCGTGTCTATGAGGATTATGCGCCCGATGTGGCAAAGCACCGCGCCGACTACAGAGATGTCATGACCAAACTCTACAAACTCCATCTTCACCCAGCCTCGCTCTTCCCTGCAAGACTAAGCATTACCCCGTGTTACGGATACAGTTATCCTGTGTGTGTGTGTATCCTGTGTGTGTGTTTCTTTTCTCTCCTTCTCCCCTCACAGGTGAACATCATCACTCCCCAATCAGTCAACAATCAATCATCAATCAGAAGACACACCTCCTCATATTTCCTAAACCTATCACAGTTCCTTCCCCATGGTTTAAAAACCCCATTTGTTTGTTCTAGAGCCCAGCCCAGCTCAGCTCAGCTCAATCTCTCTGTAAATGCCATGTCTGTAGGTCTCTGTGTTTCACTCTCGCTTTGTGTCGTAACCTCTCTTTTGTTTAAGCACCTCATAGCACTTTGTCATCACCTGTGAGTATTGTTTTTGGTTATGGTGTTTGTGTTTGATTGCTGGTGGAAAAGGGGGAAACCAAGACAAGTCGCCCATGGGCATACACTACCCGTAGGTGAACTTTGTTAAATACACTAGTTAGAACTGGGCGGACCACCCACTGTATTTTTGGTTAGTTAGTTAGCTGTTAAAGTAGGCTAGTCTAGCTTAGGGGTGTTTTTGAATACTTATTGTTTCTTTCCTTGGGTCCAGCTCAGCCCCTTTTCCTGCTCCCCCCATTACCGTGTGTTTTATAAATAAACCTAGAGTTTGACGGTAGATTTCAGTTGTCGTGCTTATTTCGTTCACACTTTTCCTTTGTCACAATAATAATTTGCATGAGTTATGTTACGAGTCTCATTACCACTCCCCCTAGACTGTCGGGCCAAAAGGGATTCGTAACACCCCGCCTTCTGGTGAGAAGATTTGGCTCTCCTCGATTTTGGACGCAGATAAATTTATCCGGGAATATACGCCAATCCCCCGTACAGGTTAGAGTGCCTTGTCATTGTGTGTTAGGGTCTGCTCATGGACTCGAATCCATACTATACCATAACGGGTGAAACCGTATTAAACGGGCTCAGCAAGGGCTACCGAACATGTAAGACGCTGAGCATCAGAGCTCTCATTTAACGTTAAGTTCACTTTCATCCCGGCTGTGTTCAGAGCGATGCATATTTGGGAGCCTTCCAGGTTTGATCATTGACACTTTCGGATGGATATACTTATATTCCCCCATTTTTGTTTTGTTTCGTTATTTATTTTTCAATCCTTACATTATACTTATTACCATACCATTTACTTATTGCTTGCAGGGGACTGGGGGTGATGTTTGGGAAGGGGCAGACGCAGACATCTGGTTTGCAAATTGATGTTTTGTGCCGTTCTGCCTTTGTCTAGCCCTGGGCCGCTCTCCCGACTAGATTCCCACCAGCCCTCTGTAGTGCTTGTGTCTGTGTAGGTGTGCGTACATGTACAGTGGGGCAAAAAAGTATTTAGTCAGCCACCAATTGTGCAAGTTCTCCCACTTAAAAAGATGAGAGAGGCCTGTAATTTTCATCATAGATTCACTTAAACTATGACAGACAAAATGAGAGAAAAAAATCCAGAAAACAACATTGTAGGATTTTTTATGAATTTATTTGCAAATTATGGTGGAAAATATTTTTGTTTCTTTTTTGATTGGGGGATACGTTCAATTTAGCAAAATCCTTTTCCGATCTCCTGGCCCAAAATATGTAAAGGTAATGCTGTCTATGTCGGTTGCGGATGGTTTATGTTTAGACCGGCATTGCTTAGCAATATAATCTTGTGCTGCTATATCTTGCTTATCTCAGGGATTGACCCAGGGTGAGGCTTAAGTGCGCAATATGTTTAAGTTGCAACTTATTATGCTTAGGTTTATTAGATGCAAATTGAACACTTTATTCGCGGGAGCCTCCTCAGTTCATATGTTAGTAGAAGTTCTAGGATAGTGAGAGGTGAACGTATAGTTGGGATTTTATTTTTGTTTTACCTCTTGTTAGAGGTCGCGCCGTGCTTTTTTGGCATCGGCCAGACATGTTTATTATTTAGATTTTTCAAATGTTTTCTCTCCTATTTGTGCATGCCTGTTAAAAGTGGGTTGATGGGGGGGGGGGGGAATTAGGGGAACAGGGTGGGAAGTAAAGGTGCTTGCAGGGGGGAGGGGTTGGTAGGATACTGGTCGGGTGTTGGTGCTACATATGCTGATCATGATGGTTTGGTGGACTTTCTTACCTTTTTATCGAGTTACATGTTATGCAGGCCACCATAGGAACTACAAACGAGAGGAGGGCAGAGCTTACATTCACTTCCTGGAATGTCAAGGGTTTAAACGAACCAGTTAAGAGAGGCAAGGTCCTAGCCCACTTGAAAGCACTTTCGTCAGATATTATATTTTTGCAAGAAACCCATCTGAAAAATAACACTCATAGCAGACTTAATTGTAGGTGGGTGGGGCAAGTGTATCACTCTAACTTCTCTGCCAAAACGAGAGGCACAGCGATTCTGGTATGGAAAGGAATTCCCTTTCTACATAAAACCACTATTGCGGATAAAGAGGGTCGTTATGTGATCGTAATAGGAGGAATACACTCTACTTCAGTAACTCTACTAAATATCTATGGGCCAAACTTTGATAACCCCTCTTTTTTCAAAAGAGTCCTTGCCCTGATTCTCCCATACTAACCTGGTCATTGGAGGGGACCTTAACTGTGTGCTAGACCAGTATTTGGATAGATCCTCTACCCGGCGAACCCCTACCTCCTATTCAAGCAAATTCTTGAATACCTACATAAAAAATGTGAACTTATTTGATATATGGAGGATCGCTAACCCTACGGGTAGGGAATACTCCTTTTACTCTCATGTTCACAATGTTTACACTCGAATTGACTACTTTTTGGTTGATGCTAAACTACTCCCCTATATCTGTAATGTGAGGTATCATGATATTATAATCTCGGACCACAGTCCACTCACCTTCTCCCTGAGATTGGGTGACATTGTACCAAACGAGAGGGTCTGGAGGTTGAATCCTCAGCTCCTCACAGAACCAACATTATGTGAACATTTTAAAGACCCATGACATTTTTCTTTGATACCAATGACAACACAGAGACTTCCCCAGCATTATTATGGGAAACACTGAAGGCTTATCTGAGAGGCTGTATCATCTCCTTTCAGGCTGCCAGGAGTAGGCAAAACAGAGGAAAACTGGAAGAACTGGAGGGACAAATTCACTTACTGGATAGGGAGAATGACAGCCATCTCTATCATCTATGGAGAAACATAAAAAAATTACCCCTTTAAAATGTGAATATAATCAGATTCTCTCAGGTAAATTGCTAAATCTTTTCTCTATGCCAAGCAAAAATATTTTGAGTTTGGTGACAAACCACACAAATTACTTGCCAGACAACTTTGAAAAAATGTGAGTGTGAATGATTCACAACGTTAAATCTGCATCTGGGGAATTACTCTCTTCCCCCAAAGACATCAATGACAGATTCCGTCAGTTTTATGAGACTCTATATACATCTAAAGCAGATCCTCACCCCTTAATTATGCAAAACTTTTTGGAGGACTGTAATCAAATCAAATCAAATCAAATCAAATTTATTTATATAGCCCTTCGTACATCAGCTGATATCTCAAAGTGCTGTACAGAAACCCAGCCTAAAACCCCAAACAGCAAGCAATGCAGGTGTAGAAGCACGGTGGCTAGGAAAAACTCCCTAGAAAAGCCAAAACCTAGGAAGAAACCTAGAGAGGAACCAGGCTATGTGGGGTGGCCAGTCCTCTTCTGGCTGTGCCGGGTAGAGATTATAACAGAACATGGCCAAGATGTTCAAATGTTCATAAATGACCAGCATGGTCGAATAATAATAAGGCAGAACAGTTGAAACTGGAGCAGCAGCACGGCCAGGTGGACTGGGGACAGCAAGGAGTCATCATGTCAAGTAGTCCTGGGGCATGGTCCTAGGGCCGCGGTTCAGTTGAAACTGGAGCAGCAGCACGGCCAGGTGGACTGGGGACAGCAAGGAGTCATCATGTCAGGTAGTCCTGGGGCATGGTCCTAGGGCTCAGGTCCTCCGAGAGAGAGAAGGAGAGAATTAGAGAACGCACACTTAGATTCACACAGGACACCGAATTGGACAGGAGAAGTACTCCAGATATAACAAACTGACCCCAGCCCCCGACACATAAACTACTGCAGCATAAATACTGAAGGCTGAGACAGGAGGGGTCAGGAGACACTGTGGCCCCACCCGAGGACACCCCGGACAGGGCCAAACAGGAAGGATATAACCCCACCCACTATGCCAAAGCACAGCCCCCACACCACTGGAGGGATATCTTCAACCACCAACTTACCATCCTGAGACAAAGCTGAGTATAGCCCGCAAAGATCTCCGCCACGGCACAACCCAAGGGGGGCGCCAACCCAGACAGGATGACCACATCAGTGAATCAACCCACTCAGGTGACGCACCCCCTCAGGGACGGCATGAGAGAGCCCCAGCAAGCCAGTGACTCAGCCCCTGTAATAGGGTTAGAGGCAGAGAATCCCAGTGGAAAGAGGGGAACCGGCCAGGCAGAGACAGCAAGGGTGGTTCGTTGCTCCAGAGCCTTTCCGTTCACCTTCCCACTCCTGGGCCAGACTACACTCAATCATATGACCCACTGAAGAGATGAGTCTTCAGTAAAGACTTAAAGGTTGAGACCGAGTTTGCGTCTCTGACATGGGTAGGCAGACCGTTCCATAAAAATGGAGCTCTATAGGAGAAAGCCCTGCCTCCAGCTGTTTGCTTAGAAATTCTAGGGACAATTAGGAGGCCTGCGTCTTGTGACCGTAGCGTACGTGTAGGTATGTACGGCAGGACCAAATCAGAGAGATAGGTAGGAGCAAGCCCATGCAATGCTTTGTAGGTTAGCAGTAAAACCTTGAAATCAGCCCTTGCTTTGACAGGAAGCCAGTGTAGGGAGGCTAGCACTGGAGTAATATGATCAAATTTTTTGGTTCTAGTCAGGATTCTAGCAGCCGTATTTAGCACTAACTGAAGTTTATTTAGTGCTTTATCCGGGTAGCCGGAAAGTAGAGCATTGCAGTAGTCCAACCTAGAAGTGACAAAAGCATGGACCAATTTTTCTGCATCATTTTTGGACAGAAAGTTTCTGATTTTTGCAATGTTACGTAGATGGAAAAAAGCTGTCCTTGAAATGGTCTTGATATGTTCTTCAAAAGAGAGATCAGGGTCCAGAGTAACGCCGAGGTCCTTCACAGTTTTATTTGAGATGACTGTACAACCATTAAGATTAATTGTCAGATTCAACAGAAGATCTCTTTGTTTCTTGGGACCTAGAACAAGCATCTCTGTTTTATCCGAGTTTAAAAGTAGAAAGTTTGCTGCCATCCACTTCCTTATGTCTGAAACACATGCTTCTAGCGAGGGCAATTTTGGGGCTTCACCATGTTTCATTGAAATGTACAGCTGTGTATCATCCGCATAGCAGTGAAAGTTAACATTCCTGCCCTGAACCAGGAAGATTCTAACTTCCTGAATAAGGAAATATCTCTTGAATAAATTTTGGGAACAATTAAATCTCTAAAGAGTGGCAAGACCCCGGGCCCAGATGGATACCCTGGTGAATTCTATAAAACATTCAGCAACATGCTCTCTCCCTACCTCCACAAAATGTTGGTTCAGGCCAATGAGGATGGAGCTCTCCCATCTACTTTGGATGAAGCGTTCATTACAGTTATACATAAGAAGGGTAAAGATCCGGAAGAGGTAGGGTCATACAGACCAATATCTCTCCTTAATAAAGGCCAAAAGATTTTAGCAAAAACTCTGGCTAACAGGCTTAGCACTTTAATTGGTGATATATGATGCTTTTCAATCTGTTAGCACACCTTCTACAGATGCCATTAAGGCAAAATGGGAGGAAGAACTAGGGACTGACATTTCTGTGGCAGACTGGGAAGAGAGCTTGGAGTATATCCACACATGCTCCATTAATTCCAGACATCGTCTCATACAATTCAAAGTATTACACAGATTACACTATTCCAAAACTAAACTGCATAGGATATTTCCTGATACATGTGTGATAAATGTCAGGCTGCGCAGGGTACACTACTCCACTGCTTTGCACTATGCTCTAGCTTGCATGGTTATTGGTGTGGAATTTTTGGGATCCTCTCTGAAGTTTTGGAGACTTCATTAGACCCAGACCCGCTTCTGATAATCATGGGAGTGTCTGAGTCCTAAACGGATTAACCAACCCCCCAAAACAACTCATCTCTTACAGTCTCATTTCGGAAAAAAATGTATCTTGTTGTTTTGGAAAAGGAGGGAAGTGCCCTCTACCAAATTATGGCTCAGTGAATTGGCAAACACTGTACACTTAGAAAGAATTAGATATATTCTGAACAATAAATGATCAACATTTGATCAAATCTGGCAGCCTTTCCTCTCCTACTTGGACGAGTCGACGCTGTGAATTTGTACTTATTAACGCACTCTCAATTGTAGTATTTTAATCTACCTTTGGGCAGCATGTGCTGGCCCCGCCATCCGAGCAGTTGGGGTGGGGATAAGGGGTGGGGGTAAAGGGGGGGAATAAGTGGGGGGGTGACATCTACCCTCTTTCTTTCTACATGTCCTTGTTCTGTATGTCGTGTTCTGTATTATTTGTTTTGTACCCAGAACTCTGGGTCTTGTTGTTCCTGTCTGCTCTTTTATGTTTAGATAAGAATTCTATACCTGTCTTGTATATCTATACACCATTCTTGTGTGTTCAATAAAAATATTTGAAACGGAAAAATGTCATTTCTTTTCAATTTTTATTTCACCTTTATTTAACCAGGTATCAAATCAAATCAAAATCAAATTTATTTGTCACATTCACATGGTTAGCAGATGTTAATGCGAGTGTAGCGAAATGCTTGTGCTTCTAGTTCCGACAATGCAGTAATAACCAACAAGTAATCTAGCTAACAATTCCAAAACGACTACCTTATAGACACAAGTGTAAGGGGATAAAGAATATGTACATAAAGATATATGAATGAGTGATGGTACAGAGCGGCATAGGCAAGATACAGTAGATGGTAGCGAGTACAGTATATACATATGAGATGAGTATGTAAACAAAGTGGCATAGTAAACAGGTAGGCCAGTTGAGAACAAGTTCTCATTTACAACTGCGACCTGGCCAAGATAAAGCAAAGCAGTGCGACAAAAACAACAACAGAGTTTTGAAAGGTCTTTACCGGCCGCTACTTAAAAACACTCCTGGCACTCTACTTTAAGTGGAGAATGAATGTAACACCTGCTTATGAACCGAATCGCAGGCTGCGAAAGAACACGAGGTATTAAAATAAGGAATAAATAAGACAAAAGTTATTAGATGAGATATAATCCCTGTGGCTATGGTTGTGTTTTGTACACTGTCATCCCAGAGCAGATTCAAATATGATATCGTGTTCTGTTTATGAGACGCGGGTGTGTGCATTACAGCGCATTCTGCCAGACAATATCCTACTCTGCCTGTTATGAGTAATCACACTGAAACAAGAAGGCAGTGAAGAACTCACAAAGCCCCTCAGAGATGAAATGGCACCCTTGAGGCGTGACAGGAGTGAAGGAGGTCATATTCTCTTCAATGCAGATAACGTAGAGTCCATATGTAGAACTGGTGGGCTACCAGATCATTTCTCTTCACATTGTCCAACGTTACATTGTCCATATGATTTGTCACCTGGTGAAAATGTGCTTAATGGTCTTTGTTTCTGTGGCTATAATTCATTCATTAGTCTAATAGGAGACGTCGTTAGTTTGATCAGACACACGTAAAGGAAAGTACACTCTGTTGGGAGCTGATCATGTGGAAGGTGTTGGAGGATTTTGCATCACTGTGAGAAGTTCTTATTCCGTTGTTTAATTAAGGTATTTCTGGCTCTTCAGGGAACACCCCACCCTGACAGTGACAGTCACATGATGACGATACTGGAAATTCAGAAAGATTATATGACATGACATTGCCGGCGCCAATTTTGCTGATGGTAATATTAGAAACCATTCAAGGTCTTACATTGGTGTTTTGCACATCCTAGCTATTTTGAACACAAGCTATATTTCTCAACATCTGGTAACTTCCTGATGCAGATTGCTAGCTGACTAAACATACAAGTGAGGCAGCTTGTAAAGTAGCGAGATGGTGATGAAAGACATAAGGATGCAGCTTCTGCTGAGTTCCAATAAAGTTGAGTTCTTCTTCTCTGTCTGTGGCGCAAGCTGTATCTGTCCTGGTTGGAGAGTTATCTGTGTGTCAGTGAGAATGCCCATCAGGGCTGTGAAGTGTGGTCTTTGGTTCTCCCTGGATCCTGTCTGGCTGTGGCTGCTGTCTTTGTCCATACTCCGTCACCTTAATCATCCCTCATAAATTACCCTGCCCTCTGGGGAGGGGGCTTTGATTTAATAAACAGACAGTCATCGCTGATTTACCCTAGACCTGGCTGGTGCATCGCTGTGTGTGTGTGTGTGTGTGTGTGTGTGTGTGTGTGTGTGTGTGTGTGTGTGTGTGTGTGTGTGTGTGTGTGTACAGGAGGGTCATGTGTAAAAATAAAAGTGTGTGTACGATTATGTGACTGAGTGGGTTTGTGAGGTCAGAGCTGGTGTCCTTGTGTTGAACATAATGATCTGAACTACTGTAGTGGGTTAGAGGTTATCTGGTGGTTGAGGCAAGGTTTAGATTATAGCCTATCACTTGTACATACTCTATTACACTTTGTAGCTGAGAATAAGCAACTCAAGATTGAACTGAATCTACTAGGGTTTAGCTGCAGAACATCTGAAACTAATTACAATCTAGACTTTACCCCAACTGTGATTTCAGTGGTAAACAGAAGCCTTCGAGGTAAACAGTAAATTCAATTGTTTCTGATTAGGCAGAATTAAGATATTATAAAAGTAAGCATATGCTATCACTACCATCAATGCCTGAAATTTATGTTGTCAATTTAATCTGTTAGTCTAAGTTACCCCATTCAACCTTGTAAAAAAGCTGCAGATAGCAGCGTATAACAGAGAAGCAGATATAACGGAGAAACTACACCCTACCCCTTTACTCTCTCAGAATCACCTTTATAAATATGGCAGCTGCTCCTCTCTCCCCCCTGCCGGTGGGTAGAGTACAGGTGGTGAGGCAGGAAGGCCCAGAGGGCTCTGAGAAGATGCCTGCCATCATCACCCCTCCTGGGTCAGTACAGCTCCAGAAGAGCCAGGGGAGCTGTGGTGCTGCGCTGGCTATAAGACGTCTTAATGAGGCCCTCTGTCTCTCTGACATGCCTCTACGGCGTCCTGACTGGGTGACAGAACCATTTATCTGGGAAATCTCTCAGCTCAGCCCTCCTTGAAGAGAGGGGTGCAGACTGCAGATAGGTGCGGAGCTCACACAGTATAGCAGACCTCCATGGGTGTCTAAATAGGATGTTTCCATATGCACTGGCTTACTGTGAGTTAATGTTGCGCAACAGCTTGCTATGACATTGTGCAGAGAACGATAAACTCAAGTTATATGCAGCAAATAGTAGACATGAAGTTATACTTCAAATTGTCTCTGGTATAAGCAAGCAAATGGTTTCATCCCTATTCTACCTAGGGGGTGCATTGGACACCCCCTGGGTAGAATAGTTTGCAACATGAACTACGGGGGATTTAATCTATTTATTGTCACTCGCTGATCTGTTTCACCTGTCTTTGTGATTGTCTCCACCCCCCTCCAGGTGTTGCCCATCTTCCCCATTATCCCCTGTGTATTTATACCTGTGTTCTCTGTTTGTCGCTGGCCAGTTCGTCTTGTTTGTCATGTCAACCAGCGTGTGTTGTATCAGCTCCTGCTTTTCACCAGTCTCTCTTTTCTCATCCTCCTGGTTTTGACCCTTGCCTGTCCTGACCCTGAGCTCGCCCACCTGACCACTCTGCCTGCCCCTGACCCTAAGCCTGCCTGACCTCCTGTACCTTTGCCCCACCTCTGGATTACCGACCTCTGCCTGACCTATACCTTTGCCCCTGTTGCTGTAACAAACATGGTTACTTCAACTCAGTCTGCTTCTGGGTCTTACCTTTATCCTGATAATTCATATTATGTTTTTAGAGTCATCGCAATTTACCCTCACGCAATCCCTGGTGAAATTGATGTTTTATGTCTAAAGACTCTAGCATTTCCATTTGATACCCCTTAGAGACTAGTATAATTCTCCTTTTACAGAAAAACATATTTGCACCGCTATCAAACTGTTAAGTGCTTTGAAAATACCCTATAGCTAGAATAACCCATTAAACGGGCCTGCCAGTGTTTCCATTTTGAAATACTCAGGAGGGAAAGCCCATAATGCAATGTTCTAGCATTCGGTGTCCCTCCGCGCCAATTGTCAGGGCCTGGGTTCCAAGTATGGACTGCTGCTCTATCATGGTTCAGGAGTATGACGAGGCTTGACTCTCAGGGTTCTGGGGCTGTTATAGATCTTAGGGTCTATTCTAAAATGTTCGTCAATGAGAATCACCTCTTAGCTGACGTCTTAACCAGCTCTCCCTGTTGTCTACTTTGTGCCTTCCTACCAACTGTAGTGCGTCTCTCTGCTCACTGCCTTCTATAACGTCTTGATTATACCATTTTGAAAAGCTGCTCGTCAATCAGCCTCTGCTGGTGTGTGACAATAGGCTACATCTCTGGAATGCAGAGCTCTCACTACTCTCTATTCCACATCTCTGTATATTTGTTAAAATGATGGATATCTTTGTATTTACTTCCCTAGATATTGATCAACCTCAAATGCTCTCAGCAACCTTTCATCCGTCACAGATGAGTTGCTTGCAGTTGTCTAAGAAAGTGGTGCATGCTATTTTACAGGAACATACCGTACACATGCGTTTTTGTGTTTTTCTTCATGGGTGAATATGTCTGCAGCAGCTTGTTCATTCTGACGTACCGGCATGAGTCTCAGACACCGGGGGCTGGAGTTGACTGTGTTCAGACAACACATCTTCTCGGCTGCTCCCTGTATGAATACCAATGCAACTGAATCAAAGAGATTGATTAGAGGGGTCTGTTGTTTAACCCCAGGGCCGAGCGCTCCAGTTATTAGTTTGTTTACTTAGCCATTAGCATTGCTTTCTGTTTTTCTCTCCCACTCAGTATGTCCCAGTATATTCCTGCTTTTGTTAACTGCGCTCATTAAGGAGAACGAGGAGAATGAGGAGGCGGAAGGCCTTTCCCGTCATGACGCCAGCGAGGTGATTTAGAGAATGACAATGCAAACATTATAGTAGTTGACCCTGGTGCAGGTAGAACCCGCGGCTGGAACTTGTTGTCCTAGACCTTGTCACTCATAGGGTTGTCATGCCTATGACTAATATAGGTTCAGATGAAGCTGGCCAAGTGAGCAGTCCCTACACGGATACCATGAATTGTGGTATTCCATGTTTTCCTGACTGACTACATCAACTCTTTTTTTTGTGTGTGATTAATTTAGCATGCGGGAGGAAGATTATGTTGAAACAGGTGTTGATCTTGCATTGTGCTCTTTGGAAAATGCATTGTGTTCTATTTTGGACTTCTAATATTCTTGATATGATTTCGAGGTTCTTCTCTCATCAACTGAACAACAACGAATTTGGCTCTGTACTTGGAGATGACTGGCAATCATCAAGCATGACATCCATACAGAAACTAGCGTAATGGACTGAACGATTAATTTATGCTAATATTGGAAGACATTGACAAGAGGGGTGATTGCTTATTAAATCTTTCTCTGGAACTAGCGTATATAATTGTACACAGTCATGAAACCTCCACTCAACCAGTCTTCTATTGCAACTTTTCAATCAAACGCTTCCCTCTTGTACATTTCCCATGTAATCTGTTTATGAGGCAATTTCAGATTTGTGCGTAAACAGCCCAACAACTGCACAATTAGCTCAATGTGAGATGAATATCAACGAGATTCTGTTGCCATCCCCCTCACTGCTGTCTGACCACAAAAACAGCCTGTTGGAGAATGGACCCCCCATTTTAATAGCTAAAGGAAGCAGGCAGTGAATACTACAGGCTAGTAAACCGCCCCGATAATGACATTCAGAGGTCAGGGGATTTGTTTTTTTCCCCCACATATTATCTAAAACCTGATAAGCAGGTCTGTTCACTCTGTGCTCTCGGACAAAACCATGCAGCCTCTGCATATTTATTCAACCTCATCCCATCCCCCTAGAAATCCCTGCTATTGAAAAGTGGGCTTTTACAGTGTTCATCATCCTTTGGAGAAAAGCAGTCTATTCTGCTGAGCTCTGACTTTACACTGGGATAAAAAGATTTCTGCCTAAAGTTCAGGGGAGAGCCTGGGAGAGAATGGTGTGAGGGTTAGCCAGCCACAGGAGGGCTGATAAGAAGTGAGTGTCATAAAGGTTAGCTCACACATTATGGCCAACTACTGTCTTTCACCATCCAGCACAGTGAGATTTGATTGATTTGATTTCATCAGGTTATTAATCTTGATGGCAATGCTGGACCTTCCTTTCAAACCTACCAGTATTAAATCTATGTAAATCAGACCTAAACATTTGAAGGCTGTGAGAAATGGGAACGGTGCGCGTGGAGCGCTGTATGAACTCATCATCAGGCAGTAGAGTGAATCAACGGTGGCACTCCCAGAGGTTTAGTAGCTGATGGGAAAAGAACGGAGGAGGGGTTTTCTCTGAGATAATAGAATTACATTCACAACTAGAAAGACTTCCGGCGGGGAGTCCTTTTAAAATGACATTTCCCTCGGCAAGAGGAATAGCAGGGGATACTCCTGGAAAAGCAGGCGAGGATATCTGGGTGAAACAAAGGTTACAGGATGGAGAGGACGTCTTCTCTCTCAACTCTGATGTAATACTATCTGAGGTCAGAGGTTACTACAGTGACAGAGATTTAGGCTATTCTGTTCCTTTTGTAGTTTACACGATACAATTCTCATAGCTTAACTGTGAACTCCTGGCAGGAACATATAGGAATATACAGCTTTTTTTGTGTGAATGAATGCATTGTTTATGCTGTCGATTTGAACTCTGTGAGAACTTGTACAGTTTGTATATTTGACGTTGCAATTGCTGCAATACCGATGGCATCTCAATGGCTCTTTTCAGATATTGCTATTTTGCGTTGTTTGGTTCTGTATCCATCGAGAATTGGTTTGTGTTTAATGGATACAACGCTTATTTTAAAATGGACTTTTTGTTTTCTAATTTCCTGCCATAACATTGTCCATAGTAAACGCAAATGCTGTTGTGTACGAGAGAAAAGATGGGAATAACTACCGAACCTAGTAAATCCCGTCCCAAACATCAGTGACACTCCCACGGGCAAAGACCAGGATATTGTGTTGTCATCTACAGTCAACAATGCACGGGGATGGATTATCAGAAAACAAAAGGAACTAGTATGTTTAGTATTCAGAAGGTCTGGTCACAATCTGCAAATGGCAAAAACAAGTCCTCTCCCCACCTCGGCCCTATCTTCAGGCCCTTCAGATAAATATCCCAACATATTCCTTCAGCATTTATTATTTCACTGTTTTCCACTGTAGTGTTGATCTTTCCCGTGCAGAATAGCCCTCTGCTGTCAGGTCCATGTGGGAGAATTGAATTCTTCGGTGAGTGGTGAAGAGGACGTTACGCTCCTGCACGGCACTGATAACTTTCTGCATTTGACCACGTATTGTGTCGAGCCGAGTGGCTCCTGAAAGCAAAAGTACTGTAAGTTGCTTCTTCCCGAAAGGACGCTAAATAGATTCACACTCTTACATCCGTTAAAGTTTAGAGTTGAAATGTGGACAAATGTTTTGAAAAGGAAAGAGAGGAGATTGAATTAGGGCAGACTTGAAATATGAATGCGACTTGATCTTTACATTTTCATATTTTGTTGCCATATTTTGGTACTTTTCAAGGAAATAAAAACAATTTCACACACGCTTTCCGTACGAAAAAAAATGTTTTATTCATAATGAAATTGGAATGCATAATGCATTACTTATCCATTGTGATCAAGTTTGGAAGGCGTGTTTCGAATAGTCAGCAGTTTATTTCTGACTCTGATGGCTTTCTAACTAATTAGTCAAGCCTCGACATGAAAACCTGTCAACTGGATGGTACCCAGGTCTGCTGCTTCTGCAAATGACAAGAGAGAAAGTTCTGGAAATGCTCCATTGACATCCAGGTGATTGGTCATTTTTTGCCTCTGTCTCGCTATTTAATTCCATCTCTCACTCTCTTAGCTGGCAGTCCTATCGACAAAGTCATATTGCCACTTCCAGGGCAAAATAGTAGCTTAATAATCATGAACTCTGTAATCTGAGTAGATCTACATGTAGGTGTACGTGGGGTTTTGACCCCAAAAGTGTGAAATACCACTATTGGAACTGGCCAAAACAGGCAGCTTAGACACCATTTCCATGCAGCAAGTCACCCCTCTCAAACTCTCTCCATTCCGCAGCCATTTTCCAGAGCGATTTCTGAGTATAATAGCACTCACAAATCATCCGCTGGGCAGTGGAGCCTGGGAAATTGATGTCCCTTCATTTCAAAACAATGGAGGTGCCTTATGAGGGGGCTCATGATGTCATAACTTCAGGTGCTGACAGACTGGGCAGGGAGAGGGAACGTGGCCCGTGGACAGGCGCAGGGCCAATGGAACCCTAGGCAGGTATGACTCAATCAATCCCTGCACTGGGGAGACTCAATCACATCTCCTCACAGTGAACAAATTGACAGCCTTTACTCTGGGAATCAGCCCCTCCTAATCCCCCCAGTCTGCCAGCCTCTCTTTCTCTCCTTCCCAATCTTACATGCACAGAAGCAGGTAATTCAAAGGATAATCTAAGACCATATACCTCATCATTCTGGCAGACACCGCCTGCACAATGCCTCATTGGGTCAACCGGGCAAAGCATTGAGATCAAAAGTATTCAACGTTTTTCAAAGTTGCATGATAAACTGAAGACAAAGAGAGAGAGAGAGAGAGAGAGAGAGAGAGAGATGTGTTGTCGCAGAAGTTTGGTTTTTATACGTCTCTCAGTCCACCAATACATAGTCAGGCAGGCTAATATCAGTGTGGATTAAAGAGCTGCTGGGGTTTGTGTGAGAGACATTGACTAATAAATAATTCATGCAGGCCAGTGGAGGAAGTCGATAAATCTCCCGTTTTTGAGTCCTGCGTGCAATTTAGAGGGTCGGGCACCGTTGGAACGGACATTCCACTGATTTAAACCCATAGATGAGACGAATAAAACCATCATTTCTAAGGGGAAATTCAAATCATCAACCCTATCCATCAAACCCATTCTGTGTTCTTTTGATTAATGTTGCTCCCAAGTGGGTTTATATGAGAGCAAGGGTTACCACACCCTCCGAAGAAAATATTAAAAAGACACGTACATACTGGATTACTCCCAACCAAGGGTGAATTGGAAGTGGATTGACTTGGCTGGGCTCCTGGCTACACACCTGGTCTCATACATACATATGGAACGTGACTGCGTTTTTGAACGAGTCGCCCCACGGTAGTAGAACCTTTTCACACCGGAGGCACTGTGTCCTGCCTCACCAAATCCAACCATCACTTCAAAGGGACAGGACAACGGTGATCTTTGCATGACGGATGGGGCTTTCCTGGCTCTAAGCACTGGGGAATGAGTCGCTATGCGTATCTGGGTCTCGCACACCATGGCCTTCCAACAGTCACAAATAACACAGACACTAGAACGTCACCCAATCAGGATGGAACCAGCCACCACCCCCATTCAATGTAAAATGGATGCCTGGTCTGGTTTGTGGAGATCATAGCAAGGCTGGCAGGATACGCATCCGGGGGAATGTGAGGAGACGGTGGGTGGAGTGATGACGTGATTTTCTCTGTGCTGTCACCGAGGCTGTGGCATGGATGGCTGCTTTACAGACTCTGGGCCGGGGACTGACGGCCGAAAGTGAAGAAAACAACAGACGGGGGGGATCTCTGTCTGCTTACGTTCGTCAGCGAGGGTCACTGTCACGACGAATCCTCTGATGTAAATGAGGCTAACCGCACCGTCTTGAGACACACACACACACCTCTCTTTCTCAGAACAGAGCACACACCTCTCTTTCTCAGAACAGAGCACATCTCCAGGGCTGTCAGACAGGGTTGTGAGGTTAAGGGAGGTTGGCACAGCAGAGCAGGAGCAGAGCAGGCTGACTGTCAATGCTGTTGACAGCAAGACGGACGAACCAATACTTGAGGGAGCAACAGGCCCACTTTCCCTGTTTTATCAACACACTGTCCTGTCAGGCATGGATGTCTCCCAAATGCATACTAACCCTCCTTCATCATCCGTCCGGACCTGCTGTCATCCACCTCCATTTCTTAAGACATCAGTATACACTTATAAACACCCTCCTCCTCCCGCCTCCACCCCTCCCCACTCACCCCTCCTCTAAACCCAAACAGTACACTTTTGCCCCGTTCAGGCCTCCGGATCCATATATGAGAAGTTATTAAGCCAGGCCGGCTGGAGGTAGCATAGTCATTTCTCACCACTCTGTGCCTCGGAGGAGAGTCGGTGATCCCAGTCGACATTAACATCAGCTTTCTGGAGCAGGGCCTCCGTTAAGAACCAGCTGCATGGGAAAAGCCCATCACAGCGCTTAGGTGAGAAGCAGAGCAAGAGAGAACACACGAGGGGAGGGAGGGAGATGTAGACAGACAGGAAATATGAGGCGACTGTGGGGAGAGGAGAGGGAGAATAATGAACTGAAACAGAGGAGGAAGGAGGTCAGGTTGCGATGGAAAGGAAAACAACTGAACCAATAAATCACAAGTTAATAGATCACTGGAAAGACGTCCCCTAGGGATCTCTTTCCAGAGCCACGAAATTACACAGCTTAATTCTCAATTAACTCAGTATAAGAATCCGGGTCCTTCTGGATTAATTCCAAGCTATGTGATGCCTGATGTGATGGCAGACATAATGATTCTATCCAGCCTATTTCAAATATGTTTTGCTTACAGGTTGATACACTGGGAGACAGGAGGCCATATTGGTTTGCATCTATGGAGACGTATTCCAAATGAATCAGGTATGAATCAACTAGGAAGGCTGAATAAGTGCTACTACTCTGGAGACCTTTCCATCATAGCCAATAAGTGGTTGATCCTCCAAGTCTAAGCCATTGTCATCCTGTTCACACAGGTTCAAATGTTAGTCATTGTTTACATGTTTTTCTTTTCTCATTCATGTCACCGAGACTTAATGCTCTCTCCTGACATTATCGCTGCTAGGGAGTTTAAGTGCAGTTCATCATTCCACTGCCCAAAACTGTGAAAGCTGTCACGCCTCCAGACTTCAGTCAATAGGCAAGACCATGGTGAGTCACCACTGGCTCGCAGAAATGTTCTCTCACCATGAACATAATAATGAGAAGGATCTGAGTGACCTTAAAGGCAAAATGAGGCAGTTTGGTCGACAGCACCACTCAGCCAACACCAGCCAATTCAGAACCAATGTCTGTGGAGTAAAGATGATATCTACATTGAATGCACATTTTTTTTATTTTACTAGGCAAGTCAGTTAAGAACAAATTCTTATTTACAATGACGGCCTAGGAACAGTGGGTTAACTGCCTGTTCAGGGGCAGAACAACAGATTTGTACCTTGTCAGCTCGGGGATTTGAACTTGCAACCTTTTGGTTACTAGTCCAACGCTCTAACCACTAGGCTACCCTGCCGCCCCATACATTTAGTCTGATGGAATAAAGCAAAGCAGATTTCTCATTCAACTTCTTTCGGCATGTATTCATCTCTATACAAGCCTATTGTTATATATCCAAAGACATTCTGTTATTTACAGAAGAAAGTAGTTACTCTTTGGCAACCAATCCCTCCCTTTTCCCTGTAGTTCTGTTTAACTGCAACAAAGACAGCATTGCAGCCTGCTGTTTATACTCACAACAGGACATGCTTGTTGAAACGAGCTGCAGGCTTTTCTCTAATGAAAGCCAGGGGTATTTAAGGTTGGGGCCTGACTGGTAAAAACTGCAAAGAAAATTGGATTTTGTCTGTACCTACCGCCACCTCAGGACGTAAGCCAATACGTCACAGACACACTCATCACACGGCATCTGGTCTGATATATCTATGGCCAGGTTGCCACCATCCTGACTGATGAGATAGACCAGTTGGACAATACCCAAATACCTTCCACCTCCACGTTCACGGAACACGGTGAAGCAGAGAGAATAGTGTCTCCTGCATTCTAACAGCTCCCAATTATCTCTTGTGTCTGAGCCGAAGCCCCTCTGATTTTGTCCTGGAATTATTTTTTTTTTTGCGCTCGCTTGCCTGTTCATTGTTCTCTACTCGTCTTTGTTCCAGCTGGTCTGACAAGCCCAGAGTTTTTCTCTGGTTGTGCTTCTTGTTCTTTTTCTTTAGCGTCCTGACTCCTTTCTTGGATGGTTCCTGGAGAGGTCTGTCAGAGGGTGTGAATTCCGAGAATCTATCCCCCGAGTGTGTTTGTGTTACACGGACACACTGTATTTTCTGGGCTCCCTCTGCTTGTCTCTGTCAACTCAAAGTAACAGCATATCGGACGGGGCCGTTCAGTTTGACACGGCGAGCTGACTCAACGGGGAGTCCAAAGATAATAACGGACATAATAAATCCTTTCATAAACCCACAGAACTCGCATATAAATACCACATGGAATCAGTGGGGGGAAGGCCGTGCACAGTTCCTAAAACGCACACAAATGGCTGAAATACACTCTTTCTCCATGGCATTTATTCCAAATGTCAATTCAGCCACCTGGAAAGGGTTTTGTCCACAATGGTTTCTTCATGAATGTCGGGTCGAGTCATGGATCTGTGTGCAGCAGGTCTATAGGCCAAATGGCTGGTCGTTTCTCTCACTGACAGCCTGAGGTTGAGAAAGTTAGCTAGATATCTAGGTATTGGATGATCCGGACATGTTGTGCTTCTGGCTTATGGAAATGTCTCTGAAATATCATATGTCTGGATTCGCCCTGGTCTTTTTTTGATAGTGGAAGTATGTCATGACCCTGTTTCCTCTTTGTCCCAGTCGCTCTTCCTCCTTGGGATATATCTACATCCTCCAGTGATTTCCCTCCACTGTACACACACATCTTTGCTCTTTCTGAGAAATAACAAGAAAATAACAGACATCTACGAAATGCCATCCAAGACTAACATGGCAGCGGTATTTACAACCGTTATCTGGCCTTTGTCTTGCGTTTACGTATAGTTAGACAGAATGGACAGTCGCAGTAAATCTAACCAGCTGAGCACATAAAAGAACTGGGCTTTACTACACAACATAGTGGAAAAAGAAACAAAAGGTGAGATGAGTTATACCTGAAGCTACAGTATAAACAGGCCTGCACTCACAAATGCACAAGAATCAACTGAGGCACTGCTGAATCTGTAACCTCAAATGATCATTGCCTGCATTAGTATCGCTCGGTTTTAACACGTGTTCAACATGATCCACCACCACGGTGGTTAGAGCGTTGGGCCAGTAACCGAAAGGTTGCTGGATTGAATCCCAGAGCTGACAAAAAAATTAGGAAAGGCACATTTCAATTGAATGCATTCAGTTGTACAACTGACTAGGTATCCCCCTTTCCCTTCCTGCTCCTTAAATTAGCCAGCGTCTTGGACAGGAGCATTTTTCTCTGCTATGATTCCGTCATTATCTTCAGTTCAGGGCCTGTGTTTAGCTGGTGAGAGCGTGTGGGCCTGTACAAAATGGAGCTTTTGTGTGAAGCAGTAGTCTCTCCACTACTCTAATTGAAGTTTAATTTTCGCAGATTGCCTTTTTTTCTCCACTTACACTGGTATGGGAGAAGGACAATTGCTTTGTAAAATTGCATAGGCAATTTACAGACTTGCTTCTTTGGCACATTCTGCAGTTCTGAACATTCACATAAAAAATGATAGTATTTATGTTGCAAGAGGCTCGCAACAGGACTAAACGGAAAAAATGGATTGATGCTGTAATTTCGTGCCAATTCCTTTCAATGGTACGTTTTGGCAGTATCTACTGAACAGAGAATGAAATAAAGCGTTCTAGTTTGACGAGAGTGGGGGGCATTTAGGGTTCCTTAATGGTCGGAGGACAGGACCAGGGCAAAGGTGACTAATAAGGATTAGTAATTAAGATGTTAAGGCCTTTTAAGAGTACAATTGAATTTAAAGTGTGAGAATGACCTTTAAAAACATGTTAGTCCTTTAAATAGGGGCTGAAAACACTTAGTTCTTGAAAGTGAATGGCTGAGGATGGGAAAACAACAGATCCACTCGGACAGGGGAAATGCAGAATGAATTCAAGAAATACACATGATTAACCTATCACCTTGGGAGACATGTCAACCTTTGGGGGGAGCCCACTATCCAGGAGAAAGAGGGCATCATTATAAGGTACATTCTTAGAAAAAAGGTTTCCAAAATGTTCTTCAGCTGTCCCCATTGGAGAACCCTTTTTAGTTCCAGGTAGAACCCTTTTTGGTTCCAGGCAAAACTCTTTTGGGTTCCATGTAGAGCCCTCTGTGGAAAAGGTTTTACATGGAACCCAAAAGGGTTCTACCTGGAACAAAAAAGGGTTCTCCAAAGGGTTCTCCTATGGGGACAGCCGAATAACTGTTTTAGGTTCTAGATAGCACCTTTTTTTCTAAGTGTGTAGATGAGAAACGGGAAATAGAGATGATGAAGGTGATCCAGGGAATGGTGAATGAAGAGAAAAGGATGGGCATAGGAGTTTGTATGTGTGTGTGTGCGTATGTGTGCCAGTGTGCTGTGTGACCATGAGTTTACGTGCATGTGTATCTGTACGGCTTCCTGGAGTGTGAATGTCAAATGTTTGAGATACTATCTTTCTTTCTGACATAACACAAACCCATTCAGACAGTCTCACTGGTCCCGTTAGTGGCTGTGAATGATTAAAGGCCCAGTCCTGTCAGACTCTGCCTGAAAGAGCTCAAACTCACCAGGACTGTAGGGAGACATTTTTTCAGCCTCGTATCATCGTCCCTCCTCCTGTCTAATTGCTCGTTAGTGTTCATGACCCGAAAGGGGAGAAATTGACACAAGGCTCTCTAACAAACATTCACACAGTCAGCAGCAGCAACAGCAGTAGCACTGTAGTGGAAAACATCCCTCTAGAGTCCAGTATATTCTGTCTGGGCAGAGTTAGTAACAATAACAGCCAGATGAGCCAGGCTGGCTGTATCATTCTCTACCTACTGAGTCTAGAACGGGAATTGGGAAAACGAATCACCCCTTAACACTTTCCTCTCTTGGACTCATTCTCTGTGTCTCTCGCCATCAAATGCAACTCCAATAGCCAACCTGTGTGTGAGAGGTCAGAGGACAGGGAGGGAAAACCATCTCTCCATGTCTTCTGTCTTCTGTCTTCCAATCCCACATCATGGAGGAATTAGATCTGGCTGCAAAATTACAATGTCACTGCTCCGCCATGGTTCCAACGTGAGCGGGGACTGCTGAATGTTTTATGGAGCCAATAATAATGGAGCTAGAAGCGCAGTGCCGGATTTATCCGGTGCCGAGGCTTAGTGCAATTAAGCACCGGGAATGGCAGCCGGAATTATTACTGGATGAGTGGCAGGACTTAGGAACACCTGAGGCTTCCTCAGCTGTGTCTGAGAACTGAAAACAGGCAGAGAAGTATCTTGTGATATTGATGGTACTACTTAGTAGTACTACTATTACTTTATTATTCATTTATTGATTGAATTTTACCCCTTTTTCTCCCCAATTTTGTGGTATCCAATTGTTTAGTAGCTACTATCTTGTCTCATCACTACAACTCCCGTACGGGCTCGGGAGAGACTAAGGTTGAAAGTCATGCGTCCTCCGAAAAACAACCCAACCAAGCCACACTGCTTCTTAACACAGCACTCATCCAACCCGGAAGCCAGCCGCACCAATGTGTTGGAGGAAACACCGTGCACCTGGCAACCTTGGTTAGCGCGCACTGCGCCCAGCCCGCCACAGGAGTCGCTGGTGTGAGATGAGACAAGGACATCCCTACCGGCCAAGCCCTCCCTAACCTGGACGACGCTAGGCCAATTGTGCATTGTCCCACGGACCTCCTGGTCGCGGCCGGTTATGACAGAGCCTGGGCGTGAACCCAGAGTCTCTGATGGCACAGCTGGCGCTGGAGTACAGCGCCCTTAACCACTGCGCCACCCGGGAGGCCCGTACTACTATTACTAAGCAGTCTTGGTTCTCTGTTATGATACAACAAAGGATTCGACACTGTTTACAGACAGCAGTGGGGAAGCTCTTTCTTCCATCTCTAAGCTGTGTCCCAACAATAGCTGATAGGCTAGCTGCTAGCCCAAGGGTAATGCAGTGAACCCTCTTGATTAGAATGGAACAGTGTCACGGTGCACCTCAAAGACACTGCAACCTTTTAGATGCCTGGCTAATTCAGAGGGAGGAGACCAGGAAAGAGAGTTAGAGAGAGATGCAGCATGGATGATTCATTACAATGATATCAACAGATCTTCAATTTTCTCCGGCCATGATTAAAGCATGTTGACGTTTATTGGGATGAATCCTGTCCTGGGGGGTTACGTTTAAAATCTGATTGTATGACTTTGTGGCTGTGCCAGCTAGTGACTACCCTGCAGAGCTTCCTCCAGTACATAAGCTTTTACATAAGTCATCCCAATAAATGCCAACCTGCATGATTTAATGTATTCAGGTCTCCCCTTGTGGGACACTAAACAGATCACCTAGAACCAATTTTGAAGAGTAATGGCTTCTGATGTATTCTATCAAACTTTTACACTACAATCATCACTGGGTTCATCTGAGGTAGTGTAATTCACCTCCGTATAGACTAGAGAGCCCTGAAATACTAAACGGCAAGCTTGGCTTTTACAACCAATTACCGGGTCACTACATCTCTTCAGCATTTTTTATGAAATATGCTGACACAATGCACAGAAGAAGAAGAAAAACACACGACATACCGCTTACTTCAACAACCTCCAATAGTCTTTGTAGGAAATGCAATGACACTATTTTATTTGATCCATACTTCACAGTGCTAGACACAGATCTGGAGGAGCATCACTCAGCGCTGTGGAGTTCCTCCGGTACACCCCATATAAGTTCTGACTCCTTCAATGTCAGATAAATAACCCAATATCTGCTCCAGGTGTAATGACAGCACAATTCAGCTGGATTTTACGCGCGGTGGCTGGTTTGATTGTCCAAATTTTTCAATGTTCCTTGAGCTGAATCGCAGGCTTGCGAGAACCCTATTGTTACAGGATATAGGCTACAGAGTTGTACCAGGGAATCATGCAACGTGCAACGTAAGTAGTTATTTGGAGCGGAGATGGGCATGCTGTATCTCGACACATCTCCGTGTTCTGAGTGGTGGTGACTAGCATGGTCAATGTAGCTGCTCAAGAAACCGTCTAGAGAGGACTTGCTAAACATCCTTACTGCTCCATTGTGCTCAACACGTTAGAGTGGAAGGGTTTGCACATGCTCTTGTTCCATTCTCCCATTTTAGCTTAATTACATCCTTTTCCTTAACAAGCCTCCATCGCTGATGCCTCAGCTTATCCATACAAAGCTAAAATAAAATTTTAATTGCATAAGAATAAAATTAAAAAGTGTGATTTAACACCAGCAGCTCGGCGTAGATGTGGCAGCCTGCTGTGGTTGAAAGCGTGATAATCAGGCATTCCTTTCAACTGGTGCCATCTCTCAGCTCCACTGATGTCCACCACACCACTGCTCGATTAGCCCCACCACCGCTGGGTTACTCCCCTAAAGGCCAACGTCCGTTTAATCAAACACACAACCGACTAAATGTAAACTTTTAAAAAGACACCTTTGCTCCTCACTGCTATATCAAATGCACGCCTGGTGCCAGCCTCTTGAACATTCCATTAGAGACTAGGTTCATTTAAAAGGGAGCATACAGGATGCGCACATGGTGGGAATGTATAGGCAAAGCTAGGAGTGCATTATGTGTTAAGTGTTAACTTTGCAATTGTATTCAACAAGTGAGTAATTATCATGCCTGTTCTGCTCCCACCCTCAGCGGGGAAACATCTTGTTTTCAGGGATACAGTATTTTCAACCTAGCTTCCTTTCCTCCTGAAAACCGGATGTGGGGACCCCGCTCAGGTGTTTAGTTTACGCCTGCTACCTTACGTTACTTTGCTCCGAAACAGCTGCTCTTTCAAGTGAGGCAGGGAACCTGTGTGACTTCCAGAGCCATTCAAGTGGCCCCTCTCAAGCAGACACTTGCTGCTCTCCTAACAGACCACAACTCTATCTCTCAAGCAGACACTTGCTTCTCTCCGAACAGACCACAACTCTATAGATGGCTTATATGCAAAACATGAAATCCATTTAGAAAAGTGTAAGTAACTAATATGTTCTGGAGCAGCAACAACTTAAAAATCACAATAGGTCATTAATCTTAATTACAATTGTCCACCTTACCTGCTGGTGGCATCGGCTCACTGCATGTCATGAAGGGGTGAGAAACTCCAGCTGAGCTACTGTACAGTAAACCTCCACTTCCACTGTCAAACAGTCTCCATGGTGTTCAGCCCAGGAAGAAGTCTCCGGATGGGGTCAACTTGGGGTGCCCCTATAGAGAAAACACACAAATAGCATCTCACTAAATGGTAACTCTCTCTGCCAAATCAATATAGCCTGTCAATTTGTCCCACCTTTAGTGGGATGACATTGAACAAACTCCACATCTATCTCATGGTTTGTGTAGATACATTGGAGAATGAGTGTAAAACAAAAATTAACACTGATTAAAAAAACGACCCTATAGGTAAAAATGAATCAATTCATAGCTTCTCCCTACACACAAACTCAAATCCCATTCTTCCTCTTTACTCACATTGTTAGTAAGCCAGCATGTCAACCACAGCAGCCAATATGCAGCGTAACATATTCACATTGATACAGATCTCCAAGTCTATAGAATATAGGTTATGAGCCCTATACAGCGTCTTACCCTAAGGGTTAGTATATACCTTTACAGTACAGTATGAGATAATCATGGTCACAAACCACAACGGCACAGGGAAATGATGCTTACTCTTTCATGGTTGCGTCTCTAATGTGATATCGACAATATATTGACAGTCATGTACTGACTGTGTCCTCGATGTGTAAACTTAACAAATATTTACTGAAGAAGTACATGCAAATGCTACCATAAGTGGTAAAAAAACAGATCCTTTCCAAAACAACCTCGCTCGGTACAGCTTGCATAAAGTATGATAACCAATACGAAAATAGCGAGAGTATTTACCTGTGGAACAGTCGGCAACGCATTGTATGGATTTCACTGACAGCTTAAAGAATTGTGCAAATTTTTCACACAAATTGCTAGGACTGTGCTGCGTGACCCCTTGACCATGCAGTTTAATACATCTTAAACGGTCAAATATTATACAAGTGTACTGCTGCTCACCCCACCTACGGTGGAGGAGGGAATCAGGAAAAATCAGTCGAGTAAGCTTTTCAGCAATTATATAAAGGCCTTTGTATATTTTCAGAAATGTGATGTTTGTGACAGGGAATATCAGGTAGAAAATACCCTCTCAAAAGCTCGCTCACATAATAATGTAGGATACAAATAATCTGATGCAATGGTGTGTGTCTGATCTGCACCATAGCTGATGGCAAGCACGTAATATGGAAAAACGAAATACACCAAATGTATTCCGGGTCTGTACTGTACATGGCAGTGCTGTACAAAAAAACAATCGTATTTTCCTCTGGAAATGAAACTAGGTTACCCGTGCACGTTATTTTGCGAAGATAGCGCAAAGGCAATACCAATAACCATTCTGTTAAAGGCTCTTAATTGTGAGCACCAGAATGCACCCTATCAGCCAAGCTGTACCAGTACCAAATACACTTTGCAAGAACCAAACCACTACCAACAATTATTCAGTATTCAATTGGTCTAGTGTTGAGTCTGCCCAGTCTTTATCTCACAAAACCAATTAATTTCAACAATGAATTCAGGGTCACATTGTTCATAATAATTACCAGTGCACTTACGCACGTAAAAGAGAGAGTGCAGAGTCCGCGCCTTTATGTTATAAATGATGACCACGTTTTTCAACCTGCACCTGGACCTCAAATGCATCAAGTGCACTAATTAATCAAACACACCAGACACATTAGCAAGAGGCACATTTGCATCCTTCTTCAAAGCATTCGCCCCCTCTGCAATCTGTGAAATGGCCAACGTCATTTAGACTTGGGAGACCAATCAGTAATGCAAGCACAGATTCTTCATCTAGAAAAGAATTCATGTTTTTTTCTCATCGCCATCATCAACTCGATCAAAAACAGCCATATTTCCAGTTTACAGATGGGACCGTCGAGACAGTGTGTCTTTATCCCGGTCTGATAAATGCATATCCGTATCCTGATGTGAGTCTATGGGGCTATTTATGAATAGCCAGGTACATTTGTTCTCCCGCAGTGTGACCAGAGTTTTATTGGAGATCACAGGAACCCATACATCACATGGGGATGGTAATCGATGCAAAGCACATTTTTCTTTTCCAACCTCAAAAGGCTTGACACGACTGTGACGTTGTCGTGAGGAATTGCACCAGCTTCCAGCGACCTCAAAACACAAAAGCAGTGGCTCATTCCAAAACTTGATTTTGACGCAATTTCTGAAACACGTCATGCAACCTACATAATGAGGCAAGCACTCTTATTTGATCTGTTAAGAAATCTGGAATTGCTCACAATCTTGTTAATGCTGTCCGTTATACAATCATACAATCTGCTATTCTGTGTCAACATGCACCAGCCATATCCAAACTCATCCTTCGGGGTTGCTCGCGCAGTGCCAAGCGCGCTTTTACGCGCACATTCAGTGAGACATACAGCTTCATCACAGTCGAACAAACCCTGTTGTTTGTCACTAAATCGAAACCCTTCTCTCACCACCACTGCAAAACAACCAACTCATTGCGCATTGGGTGAAATAATTGAAGCTCCTCTCTTTAACATATTCGAGAGCACGTATGTTCATGCAGCGTGCTGTCCATTTATCGTTATGATGGTGGGGGGCATACATTAATGGAGGCTGACGAAGAAATCGACAAAACCATTCCCTGTCTTCCTTTGTGGGGTAGGGGACACAGCAATAGCATTCTGTCCCCATTGGATGGACAGAGTCGTATTTGCACGAGGTATGAAGGTCTCCAAATCAAGGACATCGAGTCCAAATCATGCGTCAACTTCCGGAAGTTTCATACTTCACAGCAAAATGACTACGATTATTCAAAACTTTGATTTTAAATATTTTAAACATTAACATATACAAAACACAAATCAACGGCATATTTAAATGGTATACCCTCTTTGTGTCGCACAATAGAATAACAGCTTAACGCAATACAGTTGTAGTAGCCCATAGCCCAAGCGGAAAATTCGATTCTATTGAACTTGTTTTGAAAAACAATTTGCCAACTCTCACGAAATGCTTGATGTTATGCCGGAGAGGTGCTTGGCACGGGGATGCGCAATGCCATTCATATAGAGAAAGGAACCGCTCCATGGATGGATCGACAACAGACATGCAAATGGGAGAAAATGTAATATTCCCTTTATGATCATTGCAATTATTAAAACAACTAATTAAAGATTATTATCGTAACATTGTATACCACCCTTGTATATATCGTTTCATTTTTGTTGAATGCAGAAACAATCCACTGAAAGGAAGATATGGATCATATGAGAATGTAATACTTTTTACTTTTCCAAAATAAAAGAGAATCATTCCAATATTGACGACAAACAGCAGGTGATAGAAAACAATCTCCATAGCACTATGATCATTTATTTATTTGCTAAGCTGAATTTCATTGCGCAATGTGACAATTCCATTCCGCATCATGGCATGGCACAATATACAGATACCCATGTCTAAAGCGCAAACCATCTCCACTCCCATGTCACTGATAAACAAGTTTATTACATCCCCGGATAGGAAATATGACTCCTATGCGATATTTTCTATTGCATAGCATCGGTTGATTCAGTATAATGTAGTGAATGCCCAAGAAAGACATTCATATACCATAGGTCAAGTCGGACCTTGCTTGTTGCGCACAAAGTTCTGTCAGTATCCTGCCACGTCTGATGTTGTTACATTATACACGTATACCAAGTAAATTGATATCCCCCTAACGTGCACAATTCTCTCCATTCTCTAACCAAACATTCTTAAGATTTGCATGACCTATGTTGGTAAGTTAATTACCTGCTCTCAGACTTTTCTGCTGCTCGTGCAGCGGGTTACCTTCGTCCGGTGCTCTCTGGAAGTTAGTTGGTTTGCTTCATCACACGGCTGCACGTCTGAGGACATGCTTGTAGAGTAAAGCTGGGGAGGCAAAGCTGGCTTCTTGGCTGGAGAAAGTGGCGAGGGAGGAGAGCGTGTATGTGAGAGACAGAGAGAGAGAGAGAGCGGGAGAGTTAGAGGGGGGCGGTGCACAGTGCAGAATTTCTTAGAATATTTGTTGCCGGTGAAATCCCCTGCGTACCTGTCTTGCTTTTTTGACGAACAAAACCGACGGTAATGTTATACACTGATTGTATGCAGAGTTGCAAACTGCGTGATAATTATATTGTATGCTATACAAATGATATAGGTCCTATCATGGTTGCATTGGTTGTGCTCTGAATGTGCTTAACCTTGATTTGCATTACTTGTGAAATGTCGTCTGGGTCGCCAAGGCCGTTTGTTTGAGCAGATTGCGTCGATGCCTTTCAGAACCATGGAGAGCGCACACGACGCTTGAGCAAGAAAACATGGGGAGAAAGTCAATAAGAAGGTAAAGCTGCTGGTTGATCGTCTTCAAAACAGACCTCTGCAGAGGAGGAGTAAACGGAGTTTAGCCATTTGACCGTACGTGCTGAACTGCACAGCACTCTCAGCGATATGAGATTTGTTTAGCCGCTGGTTAAAACGACTTAACCTATCCCAGAACAATGCCTCCTCATGCTGAATGAGCGCAGCATTGACTGCGCACAGAGGCGTCAAGATCAAAGGGAGCACATGGGCGCCCTCACATGTGTCCTGTTTCATTTTTTATTTGTTGTTGTTGTTTCTTTGTAATACTACTAGCCACCTAGCAATTTTGATGGCTTACAGGCTATCAATTAAGTTCGAGTAGCTAGCTTGTCTAACTATCTTAGCTGGCATGCTTTCTGGCAAGGCTGGCAGACTTTAGAAGAGCAAGCGTTTACTAAATGTACTGAATAAGACTCACATTCCTTTCAATCTTTGACCCAGATTTTAGCAGAGATGCAGAGAAGCATATTTCGTTTGTTTAAAAAAAGAACCACCAGTCAGGAGGTTACAGACAGCTTAGATATGCTTAGATATGCAGAAAAAATACATATATTTTTTACATTTAATAAAGCATAATTATTATGGTTCTAGATTGCAGGAAAAGGCTGTTTTTCAGTTTGAAAAATGAAAAATTCTCCAACCACCACCCAACCACCCTCATGTAAAGTGCATTCAGATTGTATTCAGACCCCTTGAATTGTTGCACATTTTGTTATGTTACAGTCTTATTCTAAAAGGTCTTAAATGGTTTTTCCCCCCTCATGAATCTACACACAATACCCCATAATGACAAAGCAAAAACAGGTTTTTAGAAGTATCCAGACACTTTACTCAGTACTTTGTTGAAGCACCTTTGGCAGCGATTACAGCCTCGAGTCTTCTTGGGTATGACGCTAAAAGCTTAGCACACCTTTATTTGGGGAGTTTCTCCCATTCTTCTCTACAGATCCTTTCAAGCCCTGACAGCTTGGATGGGGAACATTGCTGCACAGATATTTTATGTCTCTCCAGAGATGTTAGATCGGGTTCAAGTCCAGGCTCTGGCTGGGCCACTCAAAGACATTCAGAGACTTGTACCGATGCCACTCCTGCATTGTCTTGGCTGTGTTCTTAGGGTCATTGTCCTGTTGGATTGTGAACCTTCGTCCCAGTCTGAGGTCCTGATGGCTCTTAAGCAGGTTTTCATCAAGGACCTCTCTGTATTTTGCTCCGTTCATCTTTGCCTCGATCCTGACTAGTCTCCCAGTCCCTGCCGCTGAAGAACATATCCACAGCATGATGCTGCCACCACTATGCTTCACCGTAGGGATGATGCCAGGTTTCCTCCAAATGTGACGCTTGGCATTCAGGCAAAAGAGTTCAATCTTGGTTTCATCAGACCAGAGAATCTTGTTTCTCATGGTCTGTGAGTCTTTAGGTGCCTTTTGGAAATTCCAAGCGGACTGTCATGTGCCTTTTACTGAGGAGTGGCTTCTGTCTGGCCACTCTACCATTAAGGCCTGATTGGTGGAGTGCTGCAGAGATGGTTGTCTTCTGGAAGGTTCTCCCATCTCCACAGAGGAACTCTAGAGCTCTGTAAGAGTGACCATTTGGTTCTTGGTCACCTCCTTGACCAAGGCCCTTTTGGTACCCTTCCCCAGATCTTTGCCTCGACACAATCCTGTCTCGGAGCTCTGCAGACAATTCCTTCGACTTCATTATTTTGTTTTTGCTCTGACATGCACTGTCAACTGTGGGCCCTTATATCGACAGGTATACTGTATGCCTTTCCAAATCATGTCCAATCAATTGAATTTACCACAGGTGGACTCCAATCAAGTTGTAGAAACATCTCAAGGATGATCAATGGAAGCAAGATGCACCTGAGCTCAATTTCAAGCCTCATAGAAAAGGGTAGTTCTGTTTTTCATTTGTAATACATTTTCAAACATTTCTAAAAACCTCTTTTCGCCTTGTCATTATGGGGTATTGTGTGTAGATTGATGAGGGAAAAAAAGATTGAATCAATTTTAGAATAAGGTTGTAATGTGGAAAACCAAATGTGGAAAAATGGAAGGGGTCTGAATACTTTCCAAGGCACTGTACTTTGTGCCCCCTCAGATTTCTGGGGTGTATAAGACCCTGACTGCTCATGCACCCATCTCCCCCACGGGGCGGGCAAGATAATGGCTACCGAGCAGCATCCGGCCTTTGTTCACATGTAATGCCCATCGCAAGGACGCATACTTGACATTATTATCTCCCTATCCCACCATGTCAACCTGTAAATTCTTATTGGCTGTTGTTCCAGCACAAGGCATGGTTCAAATGATTGTTTGTCATGGCCTCATACATGTAGCCTACAGGCCTCTTGAGATATACATCTCTTGTTGTTCTAATTCATTGTGAAGCTGATGGGATCTTTTTATTATGAGACAATGATCTAAGCAACTGGAAATAATTATTTTCGACGATTAGCTCTTGTATAACAGGGATGTTATCATTCGCAAGCTCTCAGTGTGTTTGTCTGTTTGTTTCCCACATTATATTGTTCATTATTATTCCCATTCACTTCCTTTCTCATGGCTTGGCATTTGTTTTTCTGGGGATCATTCCAAAGCAAACAGTGTAGTTGAAACATTTGGGCTCAGAATGTTCTACTGACATCTACTGGGGAACTCTCTGAGTCCTGCTGTGTGTTCTCCTCCCAACACACAACACCTCTATATCAGCTGTGTTAAATAAATGACAGAGGACATTGTATATGAGTATACCATATCACAACACTATGGAGACATTTTAATGCAAGCAACATACAATGTAGACATTGCCTGTCTTATAGTCCTGTGAAAGATTCACAGACAGACAGTGAAAAGCAGCCCAGTGTAAGGGGTGCATAACTGGTGGCAGGGAAGTCAGACGCAGGAGAGCACAACTAGGTAATAGCCGGAGCAGTTTAATTCCAAAACCAACGGCATCAAGTAATTAACAACTTGGGTACAAAACCCGACGTGCACAAGTCAACATGTGCACAAGCACTTACAAACAAACAATACCACACAAAGACATGGGGGGAACAGAGGGTTAGATACACAACACGTACTGAGGGAATGAATACCAGGTGTGTGGGAAAACAAGACAAAACAGATGGAAAATGAAAAATGGATCGGCGATGGCTAGAAGACCGGTGACGTCAACCGCCGAATACCGCCCAAACAAGGAGAAGAACCGACTTCGGCAAAAGTCGTGACACCCAGTGTCATAAACAGACCCATCTGCCCCAAAACTGCCTCTTTTCATCTCTCCTTTCTCTTCAACTTGACAAAGCCATTACTCCAAGAAAAGCAATTTTCAGTTTTTAAGCCATTATTGTTAGACTATTGCTAGTTGCCAAATTGGGAAAGGGGTTAGTAGACACTGTATGGATAGAAGCAGTTCTAACTGTAGCTTTCAATTAAGACAGTGGACTGTAATGGTGTTTTGGATTTTTCAAAATACACTCCTGCATTAAATAAGAATGGTGTCTTACCGTGTAGCAAAGTAGCGGTTGTTAAATTGGCTAGCGGTAAGTGGATGGAATGCCTGCATATAATCTACTTTACATAATGTGAAGTAGGGGGGGGGGGGTCTGTGAGGAAAAGAAACATGAACAGGATAAAGCCATGGAGTTCCGTTGTTTTCTCGAGATGTGAAGTGACAAGTTTATATTTTCATCATAAGTGCAACTGTCAGCATTAAGCATCTCCCAACACTGTAATTAGGAAGACAAACAAAAAGCTGGTGTTAATGCACTTGTTAATGGGAGATGTGTTATTAATCAAGTCTGACAAGAACCAGGAAACAGGACAACAGTCTGATGCATACTGTGCACGCACATGCACACGCACACGCACACACACACACACACACACACACACGCACACACACACGCACACGCACCCACACACAGATTAAAAGAGGAGAGGATGATCAAGAGCAGCATATTGAAGTGGCACACTAGAGACAGCTAAAGGTTGGCCTCAATTAGAGGGCAGATGGAGAGAGAGTATCTTCTGTTAATGGACTGTCTTTCATCAAATTCAGATGTGTTAAAGACCCACACGTGAACCAAAATATTCATTAAGGGGCTATTCTTCCACTATGTATGTATTCAGAGCCATATGTTCTCAAGCACGGTGTTACGAAATACAGAAGAACTTTCTTCCTTCAGTCCAGTCCAGTGTAATAACCCAGTAATGCTCTTCTCTCCCATGAGCAGGCCTTGGGGAGGTGGAGTATAGTGGGGACTCCCAATGGAACCCTAGAGCCCTGTCTGCAGCCGTGTCATGATTGACATCAGGATATCAATATGGCCCTCTTCAAATACTTGTGTTCAAGTGCTCCCCTGGTTGACACAGTGTGTTGGAGTTACTGGACACTCATTAATCCTGGAGCTATCAGAGGATCTTAATTTGACCTATATTGTGATAGCAAAATAATCCTGCAGCAACAGGATTGTAACTTTTAGTCTATAGTGTTGCTTGATCGGTGGTGATGCTATTAGCTGGCCAAAAGTAGGATACATGAAAAGTACAATACTGTTAATATAACCGTGTGTTAGTTTGGGTTTTCAGCTAATTTATTTAAATCAGGAAGCTCATCTGCATTGGGTTGCAGGAAAAGTGAGTGCCGAATTCCTTTGGGGAAGGATAGTAACATATGTTTTCCCTTTTCCCTGCTCCAGTATCAATACACATCCTGCAGTGGATGCAGCCATTTGACCCAGCCTAGTGCCAAAACACCTATTTCTACTTTTCAACGGATCATCCAGACCTTGACCAGCTAAAGCAGGTGTGATAACCATACACACACCGTGGACTATCGGGGGCAGGGGTGAAGAGCACTACACTATTGTTGGGCAGTGCATCCTAGAGAGTACACATGATATTATGGCAATATCATATCTTTTTACATCAACAATACATTGTAACGTACGTATCCCCTCAGTGAGCCCCTGCCCCAGAATCCTCAGGGTATGGTGTTATAACAGATAAATGAGCATGGAGCAGTTTGTCTTAGTCAGGCCTGACAAGTCAATGACAAATTGAGCTGCTCTGAATCCACCTGGGACCCTGGCGACGAGAGGGGTGACGGGAGAAAGAGGGAGAGAGTGAAACGCTACATCTCATAAAATATGCACAAATCAATAAAGAGGCAGGTGGAAGACATTTAGATGGAAGCCAGGGACAAGCAGCTGACGCAATTTGTTCCGTTACTCATTGATTGTACCCACCAGTGAAAAGGAAGGACATTTGTTTTGGTTTATAACCAAATCAAACATGTAATATAACAGAGTTAAGTGCAAAATATCACAAAAAGCGAAGGGGATGAGATGTTGAAATGATTCACTCAATTCCATTGGTTATACAGCTCTTGCTGCTTGAAGCATGACCAATCACATTTCCCAAAGTCTCCCGCCAGCTAATAAGCACTCTGCTGAACAGAGCTTGTTGACACATGGGACCTGACTATCAAGCAATTACGACACATATTAGCATGAATGTATTGCTGTTGCAACATGGACGAACATTGCTTTCTTCAGAAATAAGGTGCAATGTTCTTTAGTTCCCGCATTCCCTAATGGTCTCACTCAGATTTCTGACTGGTGGGTGACAGTAATGAGTGTATGTAATGTTTTGTTAGCATCAGCCCATAATAGGTGTGTTTTGATGTCAGTCAGGGGTCCTGGTAGCCACTCTTTGCACTATGTTTGGCCCCATTTACATGCTCTCAGCTTCAGTACTATGACATGCCTATAGAGTCTTTTATCGTGTGTTTACAGTAGAGAATGTAGTAAATACAACATGGTCTGGTTAAGTAGCTGTGTTCGACAGTATGTTCCAAACCTCAGCATCTCTATCTTCATGGCTCCTTTTGATGTCTTGTTGGCCATTTTGTAGAGGTGTCTGTCCATCTTCCATATTTCCAGTTTCCAACTTAAAGTCTTGATTGATTTGATGTCAATCAGTGAATCCCTCCCATCGCATAGTGAGGAGACGAGCGGCAGACAGGAATGACATCAAGCTTAGAGTTCATTATCTTCCATTCACCATCTCTGTTTCAGTCTTCATTGTCCCTAAATTAGCTTATTAGCAATTCTTTAGATTGGTTTATAGTGTCTTAATTGAGAGTAATTAATTGAAGTGATAGCGATGGTAGGTTGGACAAAGCACTGAAATCTGCCCAAATAGATGAAGCATGAATCTGTCGCTAACGTTGACTGCTCAGGAAAGAAGACCTCAAATCGTTATTCTGTTGTATGAGACTGCTAGAGGACAGGAAGATTCACACATCTGGAACATATCACTGTTTGCCAAAGCTGATGTATCGATTATTAAATAGAATGTTTTCGCAATAGAGACCAATGGGCGTCATCACAAAAAGTCTTGCAGTCAGAGACGAATAGAAGAATAGACAACCATAAACCTGTTTGTTGTCACTGTTCACCTCATATGACTGTCATATGAATGTGTGTTCAAACCCAAGTGCACGCCTGCTGTACCTCTAGTTTTTCTGTTCACTTTCTGTTCACGAACAAATAGAAGGAGATCCATATCTGTATTGGCTACTTTGGTTCATAAGGATATATTGGGATCGGATTGGTCTGTCGTATTCAATATAGTCAAGTTGTTTGAACAATGACACTTAGCAGTGCAGCGCACTCTGTCTGTGACTATTTACAGAAGAGGAGTTTGAGCCTGTATCGTGGTGTTACTGTTGAGGACATTTAGTCTGAGCCTGGTAAATACACTAAATGTGTATGATCTGGAAACTCTTAGAGGTGACTTACTGAGACAGTTGCCGCGGTGAACTGCACATACGAGCCAATTTGGTCTTTGCTCCCCTCCGAGCTTAGTGATGTTTCTGCCGCGGCTTACCTTTCTTAGACTAACCTATTATCTGAAGAATATAAAACCTTTGCTGCAGTGGCAAAACATATTGTGTGCATAGTGGAAAGTGTTTCTGTGCACGCAGATGGGGGGGATATTTAAAAGTAAAAACTCCCTGTCTTCTTTACTTTGACTTGTAAAATCAACCGCAGCAGAAGGCTATGCCATTTCACTGCAGACTGCGAAGATGGACAGAAATGACTTCAAGACAAAAATCAGTGAAGAAATCAGGAAGTGAGAGAGCCTTACTAGAATATATTTTTGCGGTGTACTTACCATGACAAGGACACTGCCCTAATTACTAGTTAGAGCAGGAGTTTAAAAACACTCTGCGGCATAGTTGCATAGTTGTGAGGATCGTAATGGCACGCTGACTTGAAGAAAAATCTCTGAAATAAACTGTGTCCATTGATACAGAACCACATCTGTATGTCATGCTCTCCAAAGACAGCAAATCCTTATTAAAAAGTTTGAAAATAAACTTCATTTAACCAAATGAGTCCCACCATCGCCCCAGCATGATTCTAGACTTCTACCGCTTTTAAACATTGTGTGTTTGAGCTACATACCTCTGGGTTGTACCATTGGATGTGCCTATTTATTGTGTGATTAACAATGGCTGAGCTAGAGAGGTGTCTGTGAGACAAGGGCGGATCCTGAAGGGGCCCGGGGCCAGGTCTTTTTATCAAAAACATCTGTAGAGTCAGAATAGTTTGAGCTACAAACTATTAAACATCTATGAAAGCTTTATTTGCTTCATGATGCTCCCAAGCTTTACAAGAGTGATTAGAAGGTAAGGGGTTCCTCTACATAGAAGATCATAGGAAATCCCAGGACATAGTGTCTATAATACTGTAATAAACTCACAAAGTTGCTGTCACAAACTCCACACAGTTGTCACTGACTAGTGAGATATTCATTTCCCACTAAGCAAACTATTTATTTTCTTACAGCGTTCATTTCAATTCATTTTTATCAGATTTTTGCTTTGGCTGGCGGTTTTTGTTGTTGTTGAAATGTGTCAATAAAACTCAGGAATGCAACTGTTTATGTCAAATTGGATTCAGTTTGTAGCCCTGGATGTCCTGAAAAGAGAATGGTAAAACACTTCATTGTGAGGCTGAATATGAGGGCTGGACATGCAGATAAATGAAAGTCAGAGGAATAAAAATACAATTTTTGTTGGGGTCTCGAGACTGATAGGGTTAACAACTATCTGCCAGTAGTACCTGTCAGCAAAAGGACAGTGGCTTCATAAACAGGTGTTTCTCGCTACAGATTATGTATCATTCAGTGATGACATTCTCTTAGACCGACCTCATAGGAAACGGCAGACACACATAACCGACTCATAAAAATGCAAATCTCCTTTTATGAGAAATGCTTTCCTGCATCCGCTCATATTGTCACTTGGACAACAACTCACAGGAAATGGGGATGGGCACTATCCCGTTGTGCCAAATTGTGCATATTAGTGTTAGGAAGATGAGATTTAATTGGGGTCCAAGGTTCAGATTGTTGTAATCAACCCCAAACTATGAGGAGCTCTGTCAAGCCTGGCAACCACACTTGATAGGTATAATTTTGGATTGGAGAACAAGAGAGAAAGGAGGGGACAACCAACAGTCAAAGCCTAACACGAGTGCAAGTTATTTGTGACAAACAAGGGCTGAGGATTGCAAAAAAAAATGCAGCTTGAGGGACTAGCAGCTGTTTTACGCGCTATTTCTCAATTTTTGTCCATAATGTTTCCGCCATCGTTTCCTATGACTGAAAAGAGCTTCTGGAGATCAGAACAGCTATCACTAACCTTGAATGAGGTCTTCTACTTCAATGAGTCGGAGGAGAAGGACATCATTTATTGATTATCCCGGATCAGATCCAAACCCGGAGAAGAAGGAGATTGGATAAACCACCTCTACCCTCCGTTCTATTGGCGAACCTGCAATCACTGGAGAATAAACTGGACGAGCTCCTTTCGAGACTATCCTATCAACGTGACCTGAAGAACTTTAATATGCTATGTTTCTCAGAGTCATGGCTGAACAAGTACGTGTAAAATATAAATCTAGCTGGTTGTTCTATACATCGGCAGGACAGAATAGCAGCGTTGGGGAAGCTCAGGGGAGGGTGTGTGTGTCATTTTGTTAAAAACTGCTGTTTCGCAATCTCTAATATTAAGGAATTCTCAAGGTTCTGCTCGCCTTAGTTAGAATACCTTATGATAAGCTGTAGACCATTCTATTTACCAATAAAGTTTTTGTTTATATTTTTTGGAGCTGTCTATTTACCATCACAAACCGATGCTGGCACTCAACAAACTGTATAGGGCCATAAACAAACAAGAAAATGCTCACCCAGAGGCAGCTCTCCTGGTGGCCAATAATTTTAATGCAGGAAAACTGAAATCAGTTTTACCTCATTTGTACCAGCATGTCTAGATTTCCTTTACTACACACACAGAGACGCATACAAAGTTCTAGATCTCCTTTACAACACACACAGAGCTCTCCCTCACCCTCCATTTGGCAAATCTGACCATAACTTTATCCTCCAGATTCCTGCTTACAAGCAAAAACTCAAACAGGAAGTACCAGTGACGCACTCAATACAGAAGTGGTTACATGAAGCGGATGCTAAGCTACAGGAAGGTTTTGCTTGTACAACCTGGAATATGTTCTGGGATTCATCCAATGGTATTGAGGAATTTACCACATCAGTCACCGGCTTCATTAATAAGTGTATTGATTATGACAATGTACATATCCTAACCAGAAGCCATGGGTTACAGGCAACATCCACACTGAGCAAACACACAACACAGTCGTGAAGAGTGCACGACAACGCCTCCTCACCCTCAGGAGGCTAAAAATATTTGTAATGGGCCCTCAGATCCTCAATATGTTCTAAAGCTGCACCATTGACAGCATCTTGACTGGCTGAAACCCCGCTTGTTATGGCATCTCCTTGGCATCCGACTGCAAGAGGCTACAGAGGGTAGTGTGTATGGCCCAGTACGTCACTGGGGCAAAGTTCGCTGCCATCCAGGACCTCTATACAAGGCAGAGTCAGAGGAAAGCCCTAAAAAAAGACTCTGCCACCCAAGTCGACAAGCGGTAATGGAGCTCCAAGTCTGGGACCAAAAGGCTCCTGAACAGCTTCTGCCCCGACTCCATAAGACTGTTGAACAGTTAACCACCTATCTGGTGTATGTGTATTTTTTAAATGGCAACCCAGAATTCTTGCATTGACCCTTTTTTTTGCATTGACATTCTTGCACTGGCTCTATGCACACAGTAGTCTCTACCCACACACTCACACATACTACACTGACACTCCTACACACACACACTCACTCACACACAGACACACGGTCACACTTTCCACGTGTACTTCTGCTAGTTTATTATCTATCCTGATTGCATAGTCACTTTTACCCCTTCCTAGAATATTACCTCAATTGCCCCTGCACTTTAATGCGCTACTCCTTGTATATACGTCTACACCTGTTGTATTCGGTGCATGTGAAAAATACAATTTGATTTGATTTCTGAAGCGGGCGGGGATAGATGAAATAGTTTCAGCCCAACCTGGGGTCTCTTGGTCTCAAAACTAAATGAGAAGTAACAATCAATCGTGCCAAGTGGAGCAAGACAGGTATAAGGAAATTGAAAATGATTCCCTGTGCATGTAGCAGTCGTTCCCAGACAGGAAGAGACACATTCATCAGCCAGCTCTGGTCATGGCAGAAGGCAGGACAAGAGCCATAGAACCATCTCCTGAGAAAGCCATTGTTATCAGCCTTTCTCAGGTTTGAAATACAAAACCAGCCTCTCTGTGTCACAGATCCCTCCGGAACTTTCATTACGCACACCTGGCTCCTATTCCCAGTGATTAGTAATTGTATAAGTGTTCTCTTGGTTTACCAGTATCCTGTCGGTTATTGTTACAATGTCCGTTGGTTCGTGTGAGTACCTGTGCTGTGTGTTTTGGCTTTCGTGCCATTGTGGATTGCGCAGATGATTGTGGGGTCTCTTTTGTTTGGGTTTCTACCCTTTGTTTTGTATAGTGTTTGTTTGGTCTTTGTCCCCCTGCCTTTACACGGCACACTGTAATTTGGGTAAAATAAAATAAAAAACGTGCGCTTGTCTCCCGAATCATTCATACCAAAGTGACACTGTCAAAACTGGAAGAGGCTTCCCATCACAAACAATATGGATTGCTATAATCTATACTTACTAACTCAATACAGATCATTTCGGTCACGCCCTGACCATAGAGAGCCATTGTTTCTCAATGGTGTAGTAGGTCCGGGTGTGACTGGGGTGTTCTAGTTTATTATTTCTATGTGGCATTCTAGTTTTCATATTTCTATGTTGGTGTGCTTGATATGGTTCCAATTAGAGGCAGCTGGTAATCGTTGTCTCTAATTTGGGATCATATTTAGGTAGCCTTTTTCCACATGTGTTTTGTGGGATATTGAATTTTGTATTTTGAGTTAGTGTATGTAGCACCGCTGTAGTCATGGTTCCTTGTTTTGTTTTATAGTTTCACTTTAATAAATAATGTGAAACTGTAATCACGCTGCCCCTTGGTCCTTCTCTACAAACGTTGGTGACAATTTCTCAATTTAGAAAGGACAAAATATTCCGTAATGTGTTCCATTTAGGATGTGGTTTGTCATTCTTCCATGATCAATGAAGCAAAAAACGAAATCATTGCTGTAATAGGCTTTTTCTGTCGCCACCACATCAACACCAATGTAAAAAAATACGATGATGTGCCTCACCGCTCGTGTACAGGGAAGAGTGCTTTATTTTTACAGCCATTGTTAAAGTTTAGCAATATGGACAGTGGAGGTGTGAAAGAGATGGTGATATTGGCCATGAGTTTAAATCACTTGGCGGGATGAGGGCAATAACAAACCACTGGAGAGGGGAAGAGTGATGGTAGGGCCCTTTATATTCCACTAATGATGCTGAACATTTGAGTGGTGGTAACATTAACCATCGTCGAGCGAATCTAAAGGGAAATCATGCATCACAATTAATTGGGAATAAGGAAGTTGGTCGATTTCGCCATTTTCTACTTATGGTCAGGTTATTAGCTCCGGCCTTCATATCTGTTTATTACCCCCTCAGCTTAATGATCACGGAGGTTAGCAGTCCATTGGCCTCTTCTTGGAGAACGGAGGAGTTTCCTAGCAGTACAGTAAAGGCAGGCCTGACGAGCCCTAGGCCAGGCTATCTCAAGGGTGAGGAGGGATGGAGAGCTAATGAGGAAACATCACATATTTATCTTCCTTTCTATGAAACCCCTGAGCGTCTTGGCCCTGAATGCTGTGGCTGATTGCAGTTATTTAGTGTGTATTTAGTGTGGCTGGGGCATTGGTGCTGCTCCTCTGAGCTGCTCCGAGTAGTATTTACCTGTCTGGACCAGTGGAGGCTGATGAGGGGAGGACGGCTCATAATAATGGCTGGAATGGAGTAAACGGAAAGGCATTAAAACATGTTAAGAGTGCCACCAGCCTCCTGTGGTCTGGACTGTATCTGATTGGCATTTAGGAGCAGTTAGATTTGTGCCTTGTTGCTTTACTTTAAATCAAAGCCAGAGAACAGCCACTTTTGGGTATAAAGTAGCCTACGTTTGTGCAGCAGAAAGTCATGAGACTGCACCGCATTTTGGCCAACCATTTTCTGGTGTCATCTCACATGAACCTCATAAGTATGGTAATGCCTTCTATCATTCTGCCACAGGCTGACAAATTCCACCATTACTCATCATACAGCATCCATTCTTGTATCATACAATATCCCTCAAGACATGTTCAATATTATTTATTTTTACACTGATGACATCTTAATGTTATTGTAAGTGACAAACGTTCTGTAGTTGCTGCTAGATGTGTATACTGCAGAAATGCACACACAGACATAGACATAGCCAGACACATGACAAACAATGCAGGATTGTATTACGTCATGCTTGCTTTTAGTACACCAGACAGACATTACACTTGTTGATTGATGGAAGTTTGAGTTACGGAAGTTCCCTTTTCCAGATTCCGTTTCTTCACTGCTCTTTCTAGTTCCTGCAGTGTCTCTTCCTGCCTCTCCTTGTCTTCTCACCCATTTCATCCTCTCTCCCTCCCTCTGAGACTGCACTGCATTTTCACTTCACTTCTTCCTTATCTCTCTCTCTCAATTCAATTTAAGGGATTTATTGGCATGGGAAACATATGTTTACATTGCCAAAGCAAGTGAAATAGATAATTAACCAAAGGGAAATAAACAGTAATAAATGAACAGTAAACATTACACTTCCAAAAGTTCCAAAAGAATAAAGACATATGTAATGAACACAAGGGGAGACAGAGAACTGGTTTCAAGTGCAGGGCGCAGCAGGTGTTTATTGCATAGGACCACATGAGGAGGCAGGTAGCTGGGTCCAGGGGCAGGCAGAAGGTCATACACAGGGAATCCAAAAGGCCAACAGTACAGGCAGGGAAAAGGCTAGTAACGTAGTCCATGAGAGCAGGCAAGAGGTTGATAACAGGAAATATGATAGGCTAAAGTACAGGCAAGGAATAGGCAAAAGGCGTCATTAGTGAGGCAGGCAAAAACTATCATACACGGAAGGGGTAGATCACAGGAAAAACATAGCTCTGAAAGAAATGTGTCACAAAACAAACAATACCTCGCAGTGATGGGGTGCAAAGAACTGAACTAGATAGTGTGTGATAATGACATACAGGTGTGTGAACAGGTGATTAGAATTCTGGTTATTGTGTTCTGGAGAGTGAGCTGAGTTCAGGGGAGCTAGGTGTTTGAGAGTGTGAGTTGGAAGCAGACGTTACAACAAATAAAATATCATATTATGTATATATACAGTGTTGTAATGATGTGCAAATAGTTAAAGTACAAAAGGGAAAATAAATAAACATAAATATAGGTTGTATTTACAATGGTGTTTGTTCTTCACTGGTTGCCCTTTTCTTGTGACAACAAGTCAGACATCTTGCTGCTGTGATTGCACACTGTGGCATTTCACCCCATATATATGGGAGTTCATCAAAATTGGATTTGTTTTCGAATTCTTTGTGGGTCTGTGTAATCTGAGGGAAATATGTGTCTCTAAAATGTCATACATTTGGCAGGAGGTTAGGAAGTGCAGCTCAGTTTCCACCTCATTCTGTAGGCAGTGTGCACATAGCCTGTCTTCTCTTGAGAGCCAGGTCTGCCTTCGGCAGACTTTCTCAATAGCAAGACTACGCTCACTGAGTCTGTACACAGTCAAAGGTTTCCTTAATTTTGGATCAGTCACAGTGGTCAGGTATACTCTGTTTAGGGCCAAATAGCATTGTAGTTTGCTCTGTTCTTTGGTAAATTCTTTTCAATGTGTCAAGTAATTATCTTTCTTTCTCATGATTTGGTTGGGTCTAATTCTGTTGCTGTCCTGGGGCTCTGTGGGGTCTTTTTTATTTAAAAAATAAATAAATTATTTCACCTTTATTTAACCAGGTAGGCTAGTTGAGAACAAGTTCTCATTTGCAACTGCGACCTGGCCAAGATAAAGCATAGCAGTGTGAACAGACAACACAGAGTTACACATGGAGTAAACAATTAACAAGTCAATAACACAGTAGAAAAAAAGGGGAGTCTATATACATTGTGTGCAAAAGGCACGAGGAGGTAGGCGAATAATTACAATTTTGCAGTCTGTTTGTGAGTAGGTGATTTCTCATCCCCAATGAGTCCCGGGACCCCTCCATTGCCTGGCAGCTAGTTATGTGGATCTCTGGGATGTTTGGAGGAAGCCAGCCAGGCCAGCAGAGTCCTGCAGCGACCAGAGAGAGTCTCACTCTGCACCCCAGTCCTCCCTGCCCCCCCCACCCCATCCAACTTCTTTAGGAGTCCTCTCTACCCCATTGGTTTGGCCAGCACTCAGGACATTCAGATAGAGTGCTTGAGAGTGAAGCAGATCCCTTCAGATTGGCACAGCGGTACAACCTCACTGTTGGTCTTTGAGAATAACTTGTAGATGTGTGATACGACAGTACAGAGAAAGGAGTAGTGAAGTGATGCAGGCTATAGACGGGGGGAAACAATCCCTCTGCAGTAACGCAAACAGCAACAGTGCCTCTTAATGTCCTTGTATAGTGACAGTCACTGGCATGAGGGGACCCCTAACATCAATGTTTAAGATGGCCGTAAACGTTATATAGGGCTTGTGTTTGCTCTAGGCCCTGAGCAGATAACAGTGCCTTGAATAAACCCACCTCCTCCAGGAAATGTGTATATGAACAAGTAAAGTCGTGAGAGTCTTTGAGTAGTTGAACAACTATCGGAAGACGATCAATTTCACGCTTGTTGAGAAGAAGATGCAATGTAAGAGAGAGGATCTGAAACTGTTAGTATTTTTAATGAATGATGTGGGACGTCGAGCAGTTGGATCAATATTACTGTGTGAATCCTGGCCGTATTTTACATTGTACATTAGTCAATACTGAAAGGTGTAAATAATGTGGCTGACTAGTAGACCACTGTCTAGACTGTCTGCTCAGTCTGATACATCTATTTCTCACCTTCAGGTTCAAAGGAAATGAGCCATTTTCCATTTTCTCTCCTGAATGCACTGACCATATCCCTAACTGCATAAGTAACATGTTTTGTCATCTAAGTCAACAGCATTGACAAAATATTTATTGTCTACAATTTGAACTACAATTTGAGTCTGACAAATTATTTGGCAGTGAATTGTTGGAAGCACTTCAGTTTAGGTCTCTATTTCTGCCCAACGCAATGCTGAATATCAACCAGTTTGTGCAAGAGATATTGGTATTTTTGTGGTTTACTGTAGACAAAGAACTCACCTTAGACCACTGTTTGTTGACTCGTATGAAAATCCACTGTATACATCATGCTGTAAAAGGGTGTAGAGAAAAACTGAGAAAGCAGATGAAAAATGGGACGTGAGAAGGTGGGAATGTCATCAATCATATGGATGGATTTCCATATACATCTTTGTTGTTTAGTGTACACTTTCATTCCTCCCCAGAAATAATGGTCCGCCCTGACTCTGTGTGTGCATGCGTATTGTTAGGGTTGCGTGAATTCGAATCTGGTATTAGAACAAGTTATAACACTGAGTCATTGATTGTACTCTATGTACTTTCATTAGCTAAGCAATAAATGGCAGATGCAACTTTCGTATATACGGGCTCACTGTAATACCACGCAGGGCAGAACAGGGGACTGACAGGATGTACATAAACAGTTGTTCTTATGCTGTGATAGACATAGTTCCAACCTGTCTGTTGGCCTATCACAGTAGAGGCTGAGCGTGGATTAGACTTGCTCAGCCTATCGCAGGCGCTCAGGCTGGTCCCCGCCTCTTGGCGCTTCTTGGAGTCCACCCTCTGTCGATGTATAGATTCTCACTGTTCTGGTATCGCAGCCTAGTTATAACAGTTGCTCAGTTCCTGCTATTGTGTTGTTCAGTATTTTTCCATCTCAGTTAAACCTCGTGATGACCACCCCTCCCTATACCTGATTAACCACAACTTTGTAAGATACAGCAAGTCACACCATGTGCTCAATATTGTCACATACAAACACAAGGACAAAGCATCTGCTGGGCTGTTATCTACAGTTTTACAACATGCAGGTCACACCATGTTACTCAGTTCTTGTCACACACACAAACAGGCAAGTAGATGTAGCAAGCAGTTGTTTCATCTCATGATGATGCTCAAGTGCACAAATGCAGATACTTCACACAGCCAACATCAGATAATATTTAATCATATATATGGTAATGGCTATAATGTAAAACACAGAATCCCACAGTGTGTGTATGAATGTGCATGTGTGTATTGTGTGTGTCCTTGTTTGTGTTAGAAGAAATAATGTCTCATTGCGCCGCCCCTCCCACCTCCATACTTTGCCCTCTCTATCCGAGTCATTGAGCGCCCAATATTTCAGGGCAGCAGCCACAGTGTGTTGAATTATGCTGCCTTCACTTTGTATTCAGCCTCTTAAATAACATCACTTCAGTTAGCCTCAAAATACTCCCACTTGAGTATGGGGTGTTATGAAAAGCTCCTGAGCAAGTTGGAGTCAATGGTCTTTCTATGGGGAAATACCCTCTCAGTATTACTTCAGAGCTTTCCTGAGGGGTATACTACGACGCTAGCTACATCTATTCAGGATTATCTAAAGCTAGCCAGTTTCAGTTCTAACTCAGGCTTCATCCATGTTACGAAGTTGGATATTGATCCTGCACCTGCGCGTGCATGTCACATATGGATTGGCCAACGAGTCGAAAGCCGAACTCTTCATTGAGACAATGTTGAAACAGCTATCCATGGCCAGTCAGTACCACATTTTCATTTTTGCTGAAATAAATGAAAGAGAAGCAATTTAATCTATGGTGGGAGATATGCTACTAGAAGTGCATTTTTTTAAATTAAGCAAATCGTTTATGCCGTCTTTGCTTTATCAATGAAAGAGAACCCCTTTTTTCTACTCCTATCGATAAAATCATTGTTTTTAGTCAAACTAAAGTGACTGCCCGTGAAGTTGCAGATGTATGCTGTCATTACTAAATGTGTGTAGTGTGAGGGGTATTTTAATATTATTCTTTTTAACACATAAAACATTTGAATAATAAAAGATTTCATCAAATGAAGGGGATGATGAGTCAATCTTTGCGAGAGGGAGGGACTATGATTTCATTGGTCCTCAACTCGCAGCTCAGACACTTAATTCAGGATCAAATGGCATTAGCCTTCCCTGAAGCATGTTAGAGTTTAGGATTCGTTGCCATAGAAATCCTGTGGCGGACTGCAATAGCATCGAACAGTCCCCGCGATATGCAACTGTTCAGGGAAGTCCGGAACCAATACACGCAGTCAGTCAGGAAAGCTAAGGCCAGCTTCTTCAGGCAGAAGTTTGCATCCTGTAGCTCCAACTCCAAAAAGTTCTGGGACACTGTGAAGTCCATGGAGAACAAGAGCACCTCCTCCCAGCTGCCCACTGCACTGAGGCTAGGGAACACGGTCACCACCGACAAATCCATGATTATTGAAAACTTCAACAAGCATTTCTCAACGGCTGGCCATGCCTTCCGCCTGGCTACTCCAACCTCGACCAACAGCTCCGGCCCCCCGCAGCTCCTCGCCCAAGCCTCTCCAGGTTCTCCTTTACCCAAATCCAGATAGCAGATGTTCTGAAAGAGCTGCAAAACCTGGACCCGTATAAATCAGCTGGGCTTGACAATCTGGACCCTCTATTTCTGAAACTATCCGCCGCCATTGTCGCAACCCCTATTACCAGCCTGTTCAACCTCCCTTTCATATCGTCTGAGATCCCCAAGGATTGGAAAGCTGCCGCAGTCATCCCCCTCTTCAAAGGGGAGACACCCTGGACCCAAACTGTTACAGACCTATATCCATTCTGCCTTGCCTATCTAAGGTCTTCGAAAGCCAAGTCAACAAACAGGTCACTGACCATCTCGAATCCCACCGTACCTTCTCCGCTATGCAATCTGGTTTCCGAGCCGGTCACGGGTGCACCTCAGCCACACTCAAGGTACTAAACGACATCATAACCACCATCGATAAAAGACAGTACTGTGCAGCCGTCTTCATCGACCTTGCCAAGGCTTTCGACTCTGTCAATCACCATATTCTTATCGGCAGACTCAGTAGCCTCGGTTTTTCGGATGACTGCCTTGCCTGGTTCACCAATTACTTTGCAGACAGAGTTCAGTGTGTCAAATCGGAGGGCATGCTGTCTGGTCCTCTGGCAGTCTCTATGGGGGTGCCACAGGGTTCAATTCTCGGGCTGATTCTTTTCTCTGTATATATCAATGATGTTGCTCTTGCTGCGGGCGATTCCCTGATCCACCTCTACGCAGACGACACCATTCTATATACTTTCGGCCCTTCATTGGACACTGTGCTATCTAACCTCCAAACGAGCTTCAATGCCATACAACACTCCTTCCGTGGCCTCCAACTGCTCTTAAACGCTAGTAAAACCAAATGCATGCTTTTCAACCGATCGCTGCCTGCACCCGCTTGCCCGACTAGCATCACCACACTGGATGGTTCCGACCTTGAATATGTGGACACCTATAAGTACCTAGGTGTCTGGCTAGACTGCAAACTCTCCTTCCAGACCCATATCAAACATCTCCAATCGAAAATCAAATCAAGAGTCGGCTTTCTATTCCGTAACAAACCCTCCTTCACTCACGCTGCCAAGCTTACCCTAGTAAAACTGACTATCCTACTGATCCTCGACTTCGGCGATGTCATCTACAAAATTGCTTCCAACACTCTTCTCAGCAAACTGGATGCAGTTTATCACAGTGCCATCCATTTTGTCACTAAAGCACCTTATACTACCCACCACTGCGACTTGTATGCTCTAGTCGGCTGGCCCTCGCTACATATTCGTCGCAAGACCCACTGGCTCCAGGTCGTCTACAAGGCCATGCTAGGTAAAGCTCCGCCTTATCTCAGTTCACTGGTTACGATGGCAACACCCATCCGTAGCACGCGCTCCAGCAGGTGTATCTCACTGATCATCCCTAAAGCCAACACCTCATTCGCCGCCTTTCGTTCCAGTACTCTGCTGCCTGTGACTGGAACGAATTGCAAAAATCGCTGAAGTTGGAGACCTTTATCTCCCTCACCAACTTCAAACATCAGCTATCTGAGCAGCTAACCGATCGCTGCAGCTGTACATAATCTATTGGTAAATAGCCCACCCATTTTCACCTACCTCATCCCCACAGTTTTTATTTATTTACTTTTCTGCTCTTTTGCACACCAATATCTCTACCTGTACATGACCATTTATCAATCCAGTGTTAATCTGCAATATTGTAATTATTCGCCTACCTCCTCATGCCTTTTGCACACATTGTAATTAGACTCCCCTTTTTTTCTACTGTGTTATTGACTTGTTAATTGTTTACTCCATGTGTAACTCTGTGTTGTCTGTTCACACTGCTATGCTTTATCTTGGCCAGGTCGCAGTTGTAAATGAGAACTTGTTCTCAACTAGCCTACCTGGTTAAATAAAGGTGAAATAAAAAAATAAAAAATAAATAAATAAAAATAAAATGTACCTGGCTAAAACGTGAGCCACTTTTGTGTCAAAGGTGATCCCGAGTTAAACTCAGAATTGACCGAAGTTAGCTAGTAATCTCCTCTACCCTGCTTTGTAGTATACCCATGGACTCTGAACAGAACACAGAGTTCTTAGCAGCACTAGAAGTGGGTACTGATCATGCTCAGTAAGCAGTGGAGTCTTTTTCCAGTCTCTCAATCCACTGCATGGTTGCAAATATTGGATATTTAAATGAAGTCCACAAATGTATTTTCACCACTCACGTTGACTCTGGGTAGTTGATGTAGCTACAGCAGAGAATACCCAGCCTGCTCTTCTCTGATAAGATAAACATCTTATCTGGTGAAAATTGATCCATTCTCCGACCTCAAGTCTTCTGAGCAATTACCCGATTAACCCAGTTAGTCTGTATACTTCATTTCTTATGGATCTCTTCCTGTGGAATGCTTAGATAAAGGCTGGGGTATACAGTTGAAGTCAGAAGTTTACATACACCTTAGCCAAATACATTTAAACTCCGTTACTGACAATTACTGACATTTAATCCTAGTAAAAATTCCCTGTCCTGGGTCAGTTAGGATCACCACTTTTTTTTAGGAATGTGAAATGTCAGAAATGTAGCAGAGAGAATTATTTTTATCAGCTTTTATTTATTTCATCACATTCCCAGTGGGTCAGAAGTTACCATACGCTCAATTAGTATAAATTCCCAGTGGGTCAATTCCCTCCTTGCTCGCACCCACTTTTTCAATTCTGCCAACAAATGTTCTATAGGATTGAGGTCAGGGCTTTGTGATGGCCACTCCAATACCGTAACTTTGTTGTCCTTAAGCCATTTTGCCACAACTTTGGAAGTATGCTTGGGGTCATTGTCCATTTGGAAGACTCATTTGCGACCAAGCTTTAACTTCCTGACTGATGTCTTGAGATGTTGCTTCAATATATCCACATAATTTCCCTCCCTCATGGTGCCATCTATTTTGTGAAGTGCACCAGTCCCTCCTGCAGCAAAGCAACCCCACAACATGATGCTGCCACCCCCGTGCTTCACTGTTGGGATGGTGTTCTTCAGCTTGCAAACCTCCCCCTTTTTTCACCAAACATAACGATGGTCATTATGGTCAAACAGTTCTATTTTTGTATCATCAGACCAGAGGACATCTCTTCAAAAAGTATGATCTTTGTTCCCATGTGCAGTTGCAAACCATAGTCTGGCTGTTTTATGGTGATTTTGGAGCAGTGGCTTCTTCCTTGCTGAGCGGCCTTTCAGGTTATGTCAATATAGGACACATTTTACTGTGGACATAGATACTTTTTTTACCTGTTTCCTCCAGCATCTTCACAAGATCCTTTGCTGTTGTTCTAGGATTGATTTGCACTTTTCGCACCAAAATAGGAGACTTTGTCATCTCCAGGAGACAGAACGCATCTCCTTCCTGAGCGGTATGGCGGCTGCGTGATCCCATGGTGTTTATACTTGGATACTATTATTTGTACAGATGAACGTGGTACCTTCAGGCATTTGGAAATTGCTCCCAAGGATGAACCAGACTTGTGGAGGTCTACAATTATTTTTCTGAGGTCTTGGTTGATTTCTTTTCAATTTCCCGTTATGTCAAGCAAAGAGGTACTGAGTTTGAAGGTAGGCCTTGAAATACTTCTAAAGCTTCTAAAGCCATGACATCATTTTCTGGAATTTTCCAAGCTGTTTAAAGGCACAGTCAACTTATTGTATGTAAACTTTTGACCTACTGGAATTGTGATAAAGTGAATTATAAGTTAAATAATCTGTCTGTAAACAATTGTTGGAACAATTATTTGTGTCATGCACAAAGTAGATGTCCTAACCGACTTGCCAAAACGATTTTGTTGGAGTGGTTGAAAAATGAGTTTGAACTTTTTATGGCTGCAGGGGCAGTATTGAGTAGCTTGGATGAAAAGGTGCCCATTGTAAACAGCCAGCTCCTCAGTCTTAGTTGCAAATATACACATATTATTATTAGTATTGAATAGAAAACACTCTAAAGTTTCCAAAACTGTCAAAATATGGTCTGTGAGTATAACAGAACTGATATTGCAGGCGAAACCCTGAGGAAAATCAAAACAGGAAGTGGCTTCTATTTCGAAAACTCCATGTACCATAGCCTCCCTTTGCTGGATTTAAAGAAATATGAACCAGATTCATTTTCCTATCGCTTCCTCAAGGTGTCAAGTCTTCAGACATAGTTTCAGGCTCTTATTTTGAAAAATGAGCCAGAACGATAACATCGCGTCAAGTGGTCACATGGGTTTTGCTCGCGCAACAGAATTTGGACAGCCATTGTTTTCCCCTCTCCTACTGTGAAAGACATTTGCGGTTGATATATTATCGATTATATATTTTTACAACAACCTGAGGATTGATTATAAAAAACAATTGACATGTTTCGGTGGACATCATAGATACTATTTGGTATTTTTGTCTGCGTTGTCGTAACCGCTCTTTCCTGTGGATTTCTGAACATAACGTGACAAACAAATGGAGGTATTTTGGATCTAAAAATAATCTTTATGGAACAAAAGGAACATTTGTTGTGTAACTGGGAGTCTCGTGAGTGAAAACATCCGAAGATCATCAAAGGTAAATGATTAATTTGATTGCTTTTCTGATTTTCATGACCGAGCTACCTGATGCTAAGTGTACTTAATGTTTTATCGTACGATCGACATGACAGGTGGATTAACAAAAGGCTAAACTGTGTTTTCCTATATTGCACTTGTGATTTCATGAATATAAATATTTATAGTAATATTTATTGTATGTAGTGCTATGCTATTCAGCGGTTGTTGATGACACTTATCCCGATATCGGGATTGCAGCCATAACAAGTTTTTAATGACTCCAACCTAATTGTATGTAAACTTCCGACTGCAACTGAACTTGGTTTCAACTTCAGGTCTTATCTGAACTCCATCTCTGTCTATTACTCTCCACATCCCCTTCTGCCCCCATAAAAGACAGTCTGTAGATGTAATTGCAGAAAGAGTAAATGGCTACATGATTACTTTCCTGATTAAATAGTCTATTTGCCTGGGGGCTAGGGTCAGTCTGTCGTTTCTAGTGAAATTCTGGTGTCCTGTGTGAACTTAAGAATGCTCCCTCTAATAATTCTAATTCTCTCCCTCTCCCCTCTCTGAGCTATAGGATGATGCCTCAGGACTACCTGGCCTGATGACTCCTGGCTGTCCCCGTCTCCAGTTGTGCTGCTGATCCAGTTTCTGTTGTTTTTCCTGTGGCTATAGAACCCTGACCTGTTCTGCAGACGTGCTACCTTGTTGTGCTGCTGCTCCAGTTTCAACTGTTCTGCTTGCGGCTTTAGAACCCTGACCTGTTCTGCAGATGTGCTACCTTGTCGTGCTGCTGCTCCAGTTTCAACTGTTCTGCTTGCGGCTCTGGAACCCTGACCTGTTCCCTGGAAGTTTTACCTTGTCCCGGAACTGTTGTTTTTGATCCCCTCTCTCTCTCTCTCTCTCTCTCTCTCTCTCTCTCTCTCTCTCTCTCTCGCTCTCTCTCTCCTCTCTCTCTCTCTACCGCACCTGCTGTCTCAACCTCTGAATGCTCGGCTATGAAAAGTCAGCTGACATTTACTCCTCAGGTGCTGACCTATTGCAGTCTCTACAACCACTGTGATTATTATTTGACCCTGCTGGTCATCTATGAACGATCTGGCCTTAATGGCCTTGTACACTTATAATCTCCACCCTGCACAGCCAGAAGAGGACTGGCCACACCACAGTGCCTGATTCCTCTAGGTTTCTTCCTGGGTTCCTACCTTTCTAGGGAGTTTTCCTACCCACTGTGCTTCTACATCTGCATTGCTTGCTGTTTGGGTTTTTAAGTTTGGTTTCTGTATAAGCACTTTGTGACATCTGCTGATGTAAAAAGGGATTTATAAATACATTTGATTTGATTTGATCCTGCAATGCCAGAAATGTAAAACTTGTTGTGTAATTTGGGGTTTAAAAAGGCTTCTGAAATGTTTGTATATTCCACTTAGAGATTTCAGACTTGATTTTCCCTTAGGAAAAATGTATCAACCCCTATAAAGATTTCCATTAATTATAATCCGTATAATAATTCAAATGTCCTGTTGCTGCAGGGTTATTTTCCTGCTGTAGCAAACTGGCTCAAACAGTGAGTCATTAGCATGACACTACAAGGCTCCTAGCTCTGCACTCTGATCTATATTTGACCTGCACAACAGAACTGTAGCATTTATACTTGTTTGGGGATCGAAGGGACAGAGGAATCAAGGAAATACAGTAAACTACAACAGTAGCTCTTGTTGCTGGTATAGAACAGTATCCTTTATGAGACAACTGGGCTATGATGGCTAATACGGAATACGACTACTTATTCGCCCCCCCACCAACGTGTTCATGGGTAGAAGGAAAACAGCCTTTCTCAAATTAACGTCAAAAGTTGCATTTTTCTGCATTTGACCTAACCCTAACCCCTTTCCTATCCTTAACCTAATTCCCCTAACCTCCTATGTTAATTCTGCTAACCTGCTGCGTAAGTTCTCTTAACCTGCTGAGATAAGTCACATCTGTCAAAGCTGTATCCCATCTAGTCAAAACCCACCAATGTTGTTTCTGATGGTGGTTAGGTGGTATATAATAACATATAATACTAACGTATACCTAGACTATTAAATATGGAATTAGGATACTTTTAAAACAAACATAAAAGAGAAGCAACAAAACAAGAGATGATGCAAAACAACTGTCTAACTCATGAAAGAACAAAGAAACATAGAGATATGTTTTACTTTAAGCTAATCTTGCAAAAAACGTGTTAACTACAGTGGTCCGGAAGCATCAATCCACCTGATTGACAGGCCAGATGAAAAGTTCCTCAGCCAAAGCCTTTTTTTCTCGTTCTCACCCGTCTTTTCCTCCTTCCTAGTTTCCGGCGATAAGAATGCACAGAGTAATTACAGTCCAGGGTTACTGGTTTAACATCAATAGCGCTACTTTGGCTGAATAAAATGGGAAAACGACAGCGTGTTCCCAGACAGATAAAAAATCCTTTGGTCCTCACTTTTCAGGCTTTTAATACAACACATTCTTTGATTGCCGTGGCTGTATTTATTATGCAAGAGGAAGTGACCACTCGTGAGCTTCCCTACATGAAGGTTAAGTGATAACACAGGGCACATCACACAGTCAGGAAATGGCAAATATTTGCTCTTATTGATTTAATGTATAATAAACATCTAGGAGGAGTTACTGAAATCTTGTCTCTAAAGCTCTTGACTGCAGTTCATAAAATAATTTAACTATTTCACCTATTTCACCTTATCCAATATAATCCAGTGTGTCACCAATCAGCCCACGTTGAATACATTGACATTGTTCCAAAGCATTACAGGGATTTTTTAGAAGCCTCCAAGTCAACCGTGTGTACACACGGTGTAATACATTATTAAATTACTCTAACCCATTGGGTTGGATTACGTTATGGTAATATCAGGTTTGTGTCTCTCCCTCCTCTGTTTCCTGTCGGAGGAAGGATAATAAATAGCATATTAAAGCAGCCTCACTTTATTGTGCCACGGCAATTCTCCGTGAAGGACAATAAAGAATGGAGGGAACATACTGTACGTGTGCATACCAATCAACTGTGACTGGGTCCCCCGTGGCCCCGTCGCCCTCAACCTAACCGGCTTCCTGCAGCGTCTTCAGAAGCAAGGGCTTGTGGGTAGACACAGAGCACTGCAGTCAATTAAGACTTTTAAGCGCCACTTTATTCTCACAGAATTCAGGGAAGCACTGACCTGTCTACTTTCATAAATCATGACTCTCCACATCAGTGTGTTATTCAGCAGCCTACTGTATTGACCTCATCGACAAGCTGATTGAAGATGCTGTAGTTGGAGGGGATCCTTCCCCATGCCTTGAGTGTGGTTTGAGGTCTGAGTTGATGGAAAGGCACCCATGCACATTGTTCCATTGTGACAGGTGCTATCACAGTAGCAGACAAACCCAGGCGGCAGCCATCACGATTAAAGCATGGTGGTTGATTAATGGTGTGTACTCTTGGTCCCTTGCAGGGGAGAATATGCTTGTCTCAAAGAATATGCTTGTCTCATTAGTTGAGAATAATGAAAACAAAGGAGCACAAGGCAAGACAGTAATATTATTGATTGCTTTAGAGGGAAAAGATGGCATTTGTTGTTTACGCTTATCGCACAGTGCTGTATGTGGAATACACACAATATCATTGTTGTAATGGACCGTCTAATGTAAGAGCCATGTGGTAATGTCCATTTTAATGTTTAACCCATCGGCCTAATCTTTCCCTGTTTGTGTTTGATGGCAATTAAACACTTTATACTCAATTATGTCATCATTAAGTAAATTATGTTAGTGTAACAGTATAACTTTAAACCATCCCCTCACCCATACCCGGGCTTGAACCAGGGACCCTCAGCACACATCAACAACAGTCAGCCACAGAGCATCGTTACCCATCGCTCAACAAAAGCCGCGGCCCTTGCAGAGCAAGGGGAACTACTACTTCAAGGTCTCAGAGCAAGTGACGTCACCAATTGAAACGCTATTTAGCGCGCCCCACCACTAACTAAGCTAGCCGTTTCACATCCGTTACACTCACCCCCCTTTTGACCTTCCTCCTTTTCCGCAGCAACCAGTGATCCGGGTCACGGCATCAATGTAACAGTATAACTGTAAACCGTCCCCTCGCCCATACCCGGGCTTGAACCAGGGAACCTCTGCACACATCAACAACAGTCACCCACGAAGCATCGTTACCCATCGCTCCACAAAAGCCGCGGCCCTTGCAGAGCAAGGGGAACTACTACTTCAAGGTCTCAGAGAAAGGGACGTCACCGATTGAAACGCTATTTAGCGCGCACCACCGCTAACTAAGCTAGCCGTTTTACATCCGTTACATTAGTGTGTACACAACTATATGAATTTGTATTGATGTGTGTGTGTGTGTGTGTGTGTGTGTGTGTGTGTGTGTGTGTGTGTGTGTGTGTGTGTGTGTGTGTGTGTGTGTGTGTGTGTGTGTGTGTGTGTGTGTGTGTGTGTGTGTGTGTGTGTGTGTGTGTGTGTGTGTGTGTGTTTGTGCACCCGCCCACACACCTACTTGTGTGTGTCCTATACAGGGGAGCGATTTCAAATTTAATTCGACGGGACCTTAAAAACCCTGATAAAGTCTCAGATCCCTTCACTTGATCACTTCAGTGGCTAATTATGTATGAGAATCTGAAGCGCCTCATTGATCTGTGAAAATTCTGCCCCAGGTTAACATGTAATTGCTCCGGCAGGAACACCCAGGTCCGCTCGATAGGTCAGGGACTCTGAGTATCAAATTATACAAGTGACGACTCAATAGGGGCAACACGGGAGCGCTGCTCAGATGTCCTGATGAATATTAGATGGAGACATAATGCGTTGTGTTTACCTTTGTGTCGGAGTGGAGGTTGACTTAGAGGCCTGGCCTGGCTCCAGTCATGTAGGCCTAGATTTATACAAGCAGCCTGAATGAACACAGGGAAATTCCTGCTCACTACAAGTAACCTCCATCAGCTCAAGGCAGAGCTGCCCTGAACCTTGGTGTCCCGCCAGGGCACCACATGCTACATTTAGATGGATGGCAGGCTTCCAGGTTAGCTCACTCATTTAAGCATGCATTCTTAAACAGGATTGTGGGTGGTCCGTTTTGTCACCATAGCCCCATATACTACCCACCACTGCGAACTGTATGCTCTCGTTGGCTGGCCCCTGCTTCATACTCGTCGCCAAACCCCCTGGCTCCAGGTAATCTACAAGTCTCTGCTAGGTAAAACCCCGCCTTATCTCAGCTCACTGGTTACTATAGCAGCACCCACTCGTAGCATGCGCTCCAGCAGGTATATCTCACTGGTCACCCCCAAAGCCAATTCTTCCTTTGGCCGCCTCTCCTTCCAGTTCTCTGCTGCCAATGACTAGAACAAACTGCAAAAATCTCTGAAGCTGGAGACTCTTACCTCCTTCACTAGCTTTAAGCACCAGCTGTCAGAGCAGCTCACAGATCTCTGTACCCGTACATAGCTCATCTGTAAATAGCCCATCCAATCTACCTCATCCCCATACTGTATTTATTTATTTATCTTGCTCCTTTCTACCCTAGTATCTCTACTTGCACATTTTCTTCTGCACACCCTACCATTCCAGTGTTTAATTGCTATATTGTAATTACTTCGCCACCATGGCCTATTTATTGCCTTACCTCCCTTGTTCTACCTCATTTGCACATGCAGTTTATAGATTTTTCTTCTGTATTATTGATTGTATGCTTGTTTATTCCATGTGTAACTCTGTGTGGTTGTATGTGTCGAACTGCTTTGCTTTATCTTGGCCAGGTTGCAGTTGCAAATGAGAACTTGTTCTCAACTAGCCTACCTGGTTAAATAAAGGTGAAATAAAAAAGAAATACAAATCTCCCGCTCCAGGAAGTAAAATTGTCATAGTCTTTGACAGAATTCATATTACCTGTGATTAGATTTTTTGATGGCGAAAAAATCTTAGCTTTAAGGTCATGTAATTCAGCAGCTGTCACAGACGGTCAGAAAAATACATTACATGCTAGGGCCATAAATAGCAGTATTGTTGCTTCTGCATAACTAGGCCTTCAAATAGTGATATTGTTCTCATTGCATATCAATCAGTTGATCTGGTTTTCAGCTGGTGTTTCCTCGTATGCCACCATGTACAGATGGGTTAGAGCATATTTAATACAATTTCTTTATGCTCCTCAGTGCCTTACTCAATTCAATAGGCTTTGACTATAACACGTATAGAATGAGGTAGCAGTTTTTTCCACAGGTCTTATTTTGTAGCTAAATGAACAAATTTACTGCCACGCCTGCTCCCGCTTTTCTCCTCTGGTGCTCGAGGGTGCCAGGCTCCCCAGCATTACGCACTCCTGCCACCATTAGAACGCACACCTGCCTTCCCCGTCACGCGCATCAGCGATTATTGGACTCACCTGGACTCAATCACCTCTGTCATTACCTCCTGTATGTGTCTGTTCCCCACTTCAGCATTGTTTGTCGAATGTCGTTGCTTTGCCCGTGTGCTGACGCTGTGCTTGTCTTGTTTCATGTCTGTTCCTTACTAAATGTTGACTCCCAGTACCTGCTTCTCATCTCCGGGCGTCGGTCCTTACATTTACTGTATAAGGAAGGCCACCTAGGAGGCAACAGGCCTTGAGGACTTAGCCTAAATGGCAATTCGCACTGTGACAGTTTTGGCTGATAGCCCAGCTTCCCCGTTTAAATTGAGTTCACCTCTGAAGACTCCACGGGAACGGGTTACATACCCACATTCCCTTAAATTTTCATGAGCTGGTCCGACTGTCTGTCAATTTCGGGTGGAAGGGTACATCACAAGCTGCATAGCATTGAAAAACTGAGAGTTAATACTTTGTAGCGCCACCTTTTGCTGCGATTACAGCTGTAAGTCGCTTGGGGTATGTCTCTATCAGTTTTGCACATCGAGAGACTGAAATTCTTTCCCATTCCTCCTTGCAAAACAGCTCGAGCTCAGTGAGGTTGGATGGAGAGCATTTGTGAACAGCAGTTTTCAGTTCTTTCCACAGATTCTCGATTGGATTCAGGTCTGGACTTTGACTTGGCCATTCTTACACCTGGATATGTTTATTTTTGAACCATTCCATTGTAGATTTTGCTTTATGTTTTGGATCATTGTCTTGTTGGAAGACAAATCTCCATCCCAGTCTCAGGTCTTTTGCAGACTCCATCAGGTTTTCTTCCAGAATGGTCCTGTATTTGGCTCCAACCATCTTCCCATCAATTTTAACCATCTTCCCTGTCCCTGCTGAAGAAAAGCAGGCCCAAACCATGATGCTGCCACCACCATGTTTGACAGTGGGTATGGTGTGTTCAGGGTGATGAGCTGTGTTGCTTTTACGCCAAACATAACGTTTTGCATTGTTGCCAAAAAGTTCAATTTTGGTTTCATCTGACCAGAGCACCTTCTTCCACATGTTTGGTGTGTCTCCCAGGTGGCTTGTGGCAAACTTTAAATGACACTTTTTATGGATATCTTTAAGAAATGGCTTTCTTCTTGCCACTCTTCCATAAAGGCCAGATTTGGGCAATACACGACTGATTGTTGTCCTATGGACAGAGTCTCCCACCTCAGCTGTAGATCTCTGCAGTTCATCCAGAGTGATCATGGGCCTCTTGGTTGCATCTCTGATCAGTCTTCTCCTTGTATGAGCTGAAAGTTTAGAGGGACGGCCAGGTCTTGGTAGATTTGCAGTGGTCTGATACTCCTTCCATTTCAATATTATCGCTTGCACAGTGCTCCTTGGGATGTTTAAAGCTTGGGAAATCTTTTTGTATCCAAATCCGGCTTTAAACTTCTTCACAACAGTATCTCGGACCTGCCTGGTGTGTTCCTTGTTCTTCATGATGCTCTCTGCGCTTTTAACGGACCTCTGAGACTATCACAGTGCAGGTCCATTTATACGGAGACTTGAATACACACAGGTGGATTGTATTTATCATCATTAGTCATTTAGGTCAACATTGGATCATTCAGAGATCCTCACTGAACTTTTGGAGAGAGTTTGCTGCACTTGAAAGTAAAGGGGCTGAATAATTTTGCACGCCCAATTTTTCAGTTTTTGATTTGTTAAAAAAGTTTTAAATATCCAATAAATGTTGTTCCACTTCATGATTGTGTCCCACTTGTTGTTGATTCTTCACAAAAAAATACAGTTTTATATCTTTATGTTTGAAGCCTGAAATGTGGCAAAAGGTCGCAAAGTTCAAGGGGGCCGAATACTTTCGCAAGGCACTGTATGTAGATTATCCCCCCCAAAATCAGGCCCTATTCACCCATTCTTCATGAATAGGAAGTTAATCACATGTGATATTTCATATTTTCATCACATTTGTGCTGTCTACTTGAGCTTGTGTCTTCAAACGTGAGTACATCAAGTCAATAAATAACTATGTTTTATCAGAAAGGTAAGATTCTTTTCTTTCTTGCAAAATGCAACATATCACTTGTTATTGTTCTGGCCCTCTCATGAAAAGCAATTAGATCCGGGCATAGCCATACAGCCATCCGGAAGACCAGCCACTATCACTGAACTGGACGTTTATAAGGCTGGATCCTAATATACCATAATTGCATATTCTGGCTATGGGTCTATGTAAACCTCTGTAATTACCCAGAGTATGAAACAATGAGCAGATTAAACACGGGAATAAAATACACATTTGCATGTATATTACTGGTCAAAAGTTTTAGAAGGGTTTTTCTTCATTTGTACTATTTTCTACATTGTAGAATAATAGTGAAGACATCAACACTATAGAATAACACATATGGAATCATGTAGTAACCAAAAATATATATTATATTTGAGATTCTTCAAATAGCCACCCTATGTCTTGATAACAGCTTGCACACTCTTGGCATTCCTTCAACCAGCTTCACCTGGAATGCATTTCCAGCAGCCTTGAAGGAGTTCCCATGTATGTTGAGCACTTGTTGTCTGCTTTTCCTTCATTCTGTGGTCCGACTCATCCCAAACCATCTCAATTTGGTTGAGGTTGGGGGATTGTGGAGGCCAGGTCATCTGATGCAGCACTCCATCACTCTACTTCTTGGTCAAATAGCCCTTACACAGCCTGGAGGTGTTTTGGGTCACTGTCCTGTTGAAAAACAAATGATAGTCCCACTAAGCCCAAACCAGATGGGATAGCGTATTGCTGCAGAATGCCATGCTGCTTAAGTGTGCCTTGAATTCTAAATAAATCACAGACAGTGTCACCAGCAAAGCACCCTCACACCATCACACCTCCTCCTCCATGCTCACGGTGGTGTCATGACGTTTCCCTCTTTGGGGATAGAGAGTACCATCCCCCTCTCTCTGCACCATCCCCGTTTCTCTCTCACCACCTCTCTCTCTTCCCCTACACCCAGGCTCTGTTATGCAGGTCATACATTCCTAGAGGAGTCTCTCTCCTCATGGCCAGACAATATAGAGAGAGTGAGTTTCACAGGAGAACAAAGGAACCTCTTCCACATCACAGAACTTGAGATCTGAACAATGTCCATGTTTGGAGAATGTGTACACGATCGGGGGAGAATTCAGCTACGACCGGTCCATTTTGTTTTAATGTTTGTGGAACTCATGAGAGACAATACAGCCACATTACCATAACTCTGTTTATACAAGAGTCTCAGTTGTGAGGCTTGCATTTAATTGTTGTATAAAATGAATGAGTAACGATGAAACTATTTGTGAAATTATGCATTGTCATTTTAAACTGTTTAATGAAGGAAACTCCAATTCCCTTTGGAGTTTAACGAAGTCATAGGCCCGCCCCATGAGCACAGACATTGACCTGGCGTCATGGGACAGCCCTTTTCTTCTATTACGAATATAACCCCTACCTGAAGGATTTCCCAGCAGACCAGCTTACCTCGATTACCACAAGAGGGCTAAAGTTTGAGTAGAGACCATAAACCTGAGTATAAGCTAAGGTTGTCATGGTTGTCAAAACTCTGAGACTATCGATACCGACAGAATAAGAGCAAATCTTTGATACTAATTACTAGTCTGCAGCTAGGAATTCTATACCATTGAATGCGAATGCCGACAACCGCCGAAACATCTATTCTATAAGAACATTTCTGAATGTTACTCTGAAGTAGCCATTCTAACCAAAGACTCCAGGGATGCAGAGAGAGGGGCGGATGAACTTCCAACAGAAAGAAGGACGTTTCCAACAGAGATCCTGATGACACAGTGAGCGTAAATATATATATTTATTTGCAATTATTCCCGAATGAGTGAGCGTCCATGTGCAAAGGATTAGCATTTCAATTGCTATAATTATCAACGGTGTAGTGTCTTTTTGTCTTTCGCGCCCTTCTCAGTCCCTTTGTCTACCAAGCCACCATTCCAGTTTAGTCCACTAGGGCCACATCCCCTATCATTTCCTTATAACCATATCTACTTTGTTTGTTTGTTTATGCATTTCTGTGATTATTTAGTTAGTTAATAAATAAATAAATGATTGAGACAATTGATGTATGGATGATTCATAGTGAAAACTGGGTTCGTGCAGATAACTAACAATTTACGTTAGTTTGGAATGAGACTAACGTGAGGTAAAGAATGAGGTAAAGAATAATTCATTAATTAGAAGACTAATTGATCAGATATTAAAATATCTGAAGATTATATAAGGAAAATGATAACTTTGTAATCTGAATATTTTCCTTGGTGCCCCGACTTCCTAGTTAACTACATTTACCTGATTAGTTAATCACATAATAATAATTACAGAGAATTGATTTAATAAACTAACAGTCTTCAGTTTAATGATGCCAAAGACCGGACAGTGGGAAATACACCCACACCATGTCTCACAAAGACACAGCGGTTGGAACCAAAAATCTCCAATTTGGACCAAAAGGACAGATGTCCACCGGTCTAATGTCCATTGCTCGTGTTTCTTGGCCCAAGCAAGTCTCTTCCTTTGCAGCAATTCAACCATGAAGGTCTGATTCACACTGTCTCCTCAAAACAGTTGATGTTGAGATGTGTCTGTTACTTGAACTCTGTGAAGCATTTATTTGGGCTGCAATTACTGGGGCTGGTAACTGTAATGAATGTATCCTCTGCAGCAGAGACAACTCTGGGTCTTCCATTCCTGTGACGGTCCTCATGAGAGCCAGTTTCATCATAGCACCCGATGGTTTTCGATTGACTTTCATGTCTTAAAGTAATGATGGACTGTCATTTCTCCTTGCTTATTTGAGTTGTTCTTGCCATAATATGGACTTGGTCTTTTACCAAATAGGGCTATCTTTGGTATAACCCCTCCCCATCCAACTGATTGGCTCAAACTCATTAAGAAGGCACACCTGTTAATGTTGAGCATCATAAGGAATAGAATGGTGAGAGAGATTTTGATGAGAAACAACAAAGAAGGTATACAAACAAAGAGAGGTCTCCGCAGTCTGCATGTGTACCATATCTCACACCATATCTCACACCAGACCAGATCAAATGGCTGACTGCAAAAACAAACCAAAAAAACTCCAAGCTCATCCATGAGATTAACAATCAAAATCCACCTGACAAAGACTTCATATAGCTTCCAGTCCCAGCACAGTTCAGAGATCACAGCAGACCATTGATACTACAGCCAGATATTACACATACCTGTTTGTTCCCAACAGAAAGCTCCAAAGATTTACACACAATCCCTAATGGGATTTAGGGGAAGGACCAGACTCCAGAAACACAGGAAGAGTTGACCTTGTCAGTTGGAGCAAAGTCTTAGCGTGGCTGGCAGGTAAACTGCCACCGCAAAACGTCTCACCCTTTTTGGTCTAACTCTTTGTTAAGTCCAGTGTTTCTCTGGCATCAATTATTCATCACAAATAGAATTTGGAAACAGAAAATGGAAAACCAAAATATCTTCACAAGTAAAACCATGAGGGGCAAAAAGTACACAGTATGACCCGTCTCTGTTGAAACGCCCAAAGCTGTTTTCTGAGAGAGAAACCCTTGGTTTGTATCCTCTCCTCAAAACCCCCTTTAAACCTCTGTGTCTCTTTATAGCTGGTGTGTATATACACAATTTAAAGAAATGGATTCCTACTCAGAGCGCCCGGGGCTGGGCAGAATAAAAAACGTGTGTATTAGTGCTTAGCAGAAAGGAGACGTGCAAGACGGAGAGAAGACCAGAGCCCAGCTGTTCTGTCTGTCGCTGCTCTTTAGCCGTTCCATTAAGAAGCCATTCATCAGATTATTTATTCCCAGGATGCACAGCTTTCTCTTTCGCCAGAGTCCCAGTGACTGTGAATTCATCCCGTGGGGGGCGTCGCTAATTGAAATGTCATTATAGCTCCGCACTTACATGGCAAAGAGCACTGTTAAAGGAGCTGAATCATGTATGCAACCCACATACTGGAGGATACCAGTCAAGATGAAGTGGGGACTTTTAATATAGATACTAAGGGAATATGAGGGGGCTAGTAAGGTTATTCCAGCAGAAGTCTTTATGTTCTTTTTGACCATTATTGACATAATATTTTTTCAGAATTTAATTTGGCAGTACTTGACTCCATTCAAAAATCTAACACAGGCTTGATGTGAAACACAGATTTTATGATCAGTTAGACAAATGAATAGTGCCCAGTGATCGTTCCCTGTGGCATGCTGTTGTTAAAGGGACCATAAGAGGATAACTTTACAAACAAGCCGCTTCTCCATTTTAGTGGTCAGTGCTGTAAAATGTGAATGGCCCTGAAAAGAAGCAAGTTGGAAATAATGACTTTGTGAGTGTGAGGATGTGTAAAAAATAATGTCAACATTCTAATCGAAGCTAAGGAAGCAAATGGACCTTGAAGAAATGTAATCCTGGTCTGCATGCTAACCACACTTTTGCCTTAAGAGCGACTAAACCAACTCGTATGGTTAAAAACGACCCATGTGGCATCAATATGTCAGAAACATTTATTCTAGTATCAAAATTGAATGCAAAGTGTAAGTAGAATAATTTTCATCATAAATTCAGTATATTCCAAAAGCGAGTTTTGTGATATTTGTGTAACTGAGGATGCCACAACTTGCATGAGGGTTAGGTTTTAATTTCAATCTTTCCCACACAGGGCCACTTAATTCTAACAGGCAGCCCAATTCTGATATTTTTTCTCCTAATTGGTCTTTTGACCAAACACATACGATCTTTTCACGTCAGATCTTTTTCAGAGCTGATCTGATTGGTCAGTGGTTGGTTTAGTGAAAAAAAGATATCAGAATTGGGCTGTCTGTCTAAACGCAGCCTGCCTGGCAGTCTAATCACAGTTGGCAGTAATCAAATAATTTGGTGCACGCTATCCAATCTCTCACCAGAATCAACCTACAACCAACCATTTATTTACAGACAGCCAACCTAACCATTAGCACGCAGCGCCTCGACTTGTTTACACAACAAACAAGAAGACATCGTCACAAATGTAATGTTGAAAGAAAAATAGTTTATTTTTAACAGCTTGCGTTTATTCCAACTCAAATATTCTCATTTGCATCACAAAAAGAGCTGTCATCAAAGATAGGCTACAACTCTAAAAACAAGCTTCTACTCTGGAAACTAGATACTACTCTAGAAACTAGATACTACTCTAAAAACAAACTTCTACTCTGGAAACTAGATACTACTTTAAAACAAGCTTCTACTCTGGAAACTAGATACTACTCTAGAAACTAGATACTACTCTAAAAACAAACTTCTACTCTAGAAACTAGATACTACTCTAAAAACTAGATACTACTCTAAAAACAAGCTTCTACTCTAGAAACTAGATACTACTCTAAAAACAAACTTCTACTCTAGAAACTAGATACTACTCTAGAAACTAGATACTACTCTAAAAACTAGATACTACTCTAAAAACAAACTTCAACTCTAGAAACTAGATACTACTCTAAAAACAAGCTTCTACTCTAGAAACTAGATACTACTCTAAAAACAAACTTCTACTCTAGAAACTAGATACTACTCCAGAAACAAGCTACTACTCTAGAAACTAGTTTCTACACTAGAAACAAGCTGCTACTCTAGAAACTAGATTCTACAAGCTACTACTCTAAAAACAAGCTACTACTCTAAAAACAAGATGCTACTCTGGAAACTAGATACTACTCTAGAAACAAGCTTCTACTCTAGAAACAAGCTGCTACTCTAGAAGCTAGATTCTACTCTAGAAACAAGCTACTACTCTAGAAACAAGCTACTACTCTAAAAACAAGCTGCTACTCTAGAAACAAGCTACTACTCTAGAAACAAGCTTCTACTCTAGAAACAAGCGACAACTCTAGATAAAAGACATTACTCTAGAAACTAGATAATACTCTAGAAACAAGCTTCTACTCGAGAAACAAGCTGCTACTCTAGAAACAAGCTGCTACTCTAGAAACAAGCTGCTACTCTAGAAACAAGCTGCTCCTCTAGAGACAAACTGCTACTCTAGAAACAAGCTACTACTCTAGAAACAAGGAAACAATCACTTTCACGTTGTCATGCTGCGTCGCGTGTTTGGTACGGTGGCTGTTTGGGATATCACATCCACATCAAACCACACCCCCAAAACACCTCTCACTCATGGCTTCTTGCATTTCTTAATGAGCGAGCTACAAAGCCAGGCCAAATCAGTGAGTTCCTCTTTAATATAATTTCTTTCTCTAACAGCCATCACAGGATTAATTCATCTAATGTCTAATGAGTTGGTGCTGGAGGGCATTACCCTGTGAAGAGGCTGACCCTGTCATTTGACCCCAGCCACTGCACAACACTCTGTTTGTTTACCTTTCATCTCTGTCCCCTTTCTTTTCCATATTCAGCATCAATGGTGGCTGTTATGGCTGATAGTTGTCGCCCTTTATCTATGAACAAGATGAATAGAATTGGCGGCGTGGCCCACTTTCATGGCGGTAAATCGGAGATGTGAACCGCTATCAATTTCATTAGGGGCTGAGATGCTTCCTGTCAGTTTTTCCATCATTTTCTTTAGTACTCGCCGTGCTCTGAGCTTTGTTTGTCATCATCGCTTTTGACATTTCTCCTGCTTCATATTCATTTGTCTGCAGTAAATAGGAACATTTCTCAATGTTCTGCTTCAATTCCAGAGATGTCTGATTGTATTATGTCATTTGGCATTTATCTTCTCTCACACAGCTCTCCTAATAAATCTGTTGCCGTTGTTGTGGTTTTATACACGGTAGCCAGTGGCGTTGATTGACCGTATGATGACATGTACACTACTAAAAGTTTTAGAACACCAACTCATTCAAGGGTATTTCTTTATTTTTACCATTTTCTGCATTGTAGAATAATAGTGAAGACATCAAAACTATGAAATAACACATATGGAATCATGTAGTAACCAAAAAAGTGTTAAACAAATATATCAAATCAAATAGCCACCCTTTGCCTTGATAATGGCTTTGGACACGCTTGGCATTTTCTCAACCAGCTTCATGAGGTAGTCACCTGGAATGCATTTCAATTAATCTAACATCATTGAGGCCTTCATATGGGGACCTCTTGCTTTGAAGCCTTCCAACTCTAGCTTTGGGTACTTGATGGAACCCCATCACTGCTGATACAATGGAGAGTCCACCCCACTCTGTGAAGGATGGCTTACCAGAACTGTGAGGCCTGCTCTCACTCTGCAAACCTCTTATTGTTTAGGATTTGCAGAGATATGAAGCAATTTCCTTATCACTGTTTCTGCTTTTATGCACTGTCTAGCTGCTCTCCCTCTCCCAGACTATCTCTGTGCTTCAGTCTTTCCTCTCTTGGGTGATTCCGTGTTATCTTTGGCTCCAGCGGAGCATCCATCATCACATTACAAGAGTTGGTGAATAGGAGGGCCCGCCACAGACTACAGAGGACCCCTCGCTTACTCCCCAGATCAATTATGGATGCATCTGTGTGTTCATCTCCGAACAGGGAATGTACTTTCTATTATAAATACTGATAACGTGTTTCCCCGACTGTCCTCTTTATCCATCTCCGCCAGAGTTTCAATAACACCCTTCACAAGTAACAAATAGAAAACCTGCCCGCTGTTCTTTGAACTGTTCGAAATGCTCCAAAATTCCACGTAGTTCCGTCGGTACGTGAAAAGTTGGGTAGCAACACAACATGCATTGTTGGTTCTCCATTTGAGTGTCTTCGTTCTGGAAATACACTATTTATTTTTCGTTATCTGTACGGACCAGTTCCCATACGACTGAATGTGTCTCGTCAACAGGCAATGCTGTGACTTGAACATGAAGTGCTTCCTAGATGGTTTTGGGAAATTATCACCAGCATGTGAGTTCCTTGAGTTTTGGAGCTTTGGAGTGTTTGTGGAGAGAGGAATATCTATGAATACAGTGTGACATTTCTCAGACAGAATTGTGCACAAGTTCTGATTGCATTGCAATGACCACAGATGAAGAAAGATAGGAAACTTGAATAATGCGTTGTCAAGAGGCAATAGAGTCAATGTCATACAGGACATACAAGAGCAAACATTATAAGGGAGTCAAGCGGACAAGGGACTGATGGGGGGCCTTACCATTCAGGGTGTATTTTCTCAGTGCCTGTCTAGAAATGATACTCTTTTGGTATGATAGTTTGATGGTATGATAACATAAGTTTTACCTTCAGGCAATCTTTTCTATAAAAAGTTAAAGGATGATATCAAAATGAATCGTAAAAGGCTTTAAAGCATTGAATGAAGAAATAAAACGGCTTTTGAGTCTTGTTTCAATGCTGACCTTCTAGTGTAGGCTTGCCATTAATGTATGTGCTCTCTGTCATCTGTGGGTCTGCATGGCAAATGGCTCAAGACAAAGCTCACGGATCAGTCAAAGATAGGATTCCCCCGTTAAGGGGCCAAAAGGCCTCTCTCTCTCACACCGTATACAGCGGACCGACGACTTGAATGTGTGATAGAATTATATATTGCAGCCATGTTTGCTATCTATTTTATACTTGTCCCCTGAGGAGAACTCTGATGCTATCTAATGTATGATGTATGATCTCTGTGGTAACTTGCACCTGTACAGGGTGAACTGTAAACTACTGTATGTAAAGGAGTTTTATTGTCTTTAGGGATTCTACCTTAGTTGCATTGGTCTCATCCCACACAATACCTTTGGATGCTCTGACATCCTGTAGAGATTGGGCCTGGGTGATCAGGTTACTGTAACTAGGTATCATTTCATTGTTCAATGTTGGTTGGTTTTGGTTTGAAAAAGTCACACCTTCAAATGTTATAAATTGAATGAAATGCCTTTTTCTGCCTCTTATCCTGTATTCCACCCATGGAAAAAAGCTGTATGATAGATTCTCATTTCCTAGGCTTTTAGACCTCTGGCCAGGTACATTTTCATCTGATTTGTTCATACTTTGCTTTGTAACTCTAAGGTTTTCATGGCTAGAATAATGTCATGTAATTCTTATTAATGGTTTGTAACTCAAGCTTTATTCCTTGTATAATTAATTGTTTGTTTTACAATGTCATTAAACCAATTTGACCAAATACTTATTTTCCACCATAATTTGCAAATAAATTAATTAAGAATCCTACAATGTGATTTTCTGGATTTTTTCCCTAATTTTGTCTGTCGTAGTTGAAGTGTACCTATGATAAAAATGACAGGTCTCTCTCATCTTTTTAAGTGGGAGAACTTGCACAATTGGTGGCTGACTAAATACTTTTTTGACCCACTGTATATGTGTGTGTGTGTGTGTGTGTGTGTGTGTGTGTGTGTGTGTGTGTGTGTGTGTGTGTGTGTGTGTGTGTGTGTGTATTCAATATTACTACACTACACTACCTCCAACATAAATGACCAGACCAAACAGTAGAAGACATTAGAAGACTGCACCAAGCTCTACTGTATCTTCACAGCTCAGCCGCTGTAGACTACTGCTTAAACAGCCATGTTAAATTAAATGCTAAATAAAGCTGGGCCATTATATTCAATTAGGCTTTGTTTACATAAGCAATTACCTTCTAATTTAATACGTTACTTTAGGGGATACCTGATTGGCTGAATAATGATGTTTACCATTGTCTATCAAACACGGCGGCTCAAGGTTAGCCCCTCAGGATTGGCTTGGCTGCTTGCTGTCCTGCTAGTCCAGGTATAGTTATCACGTTACTTTGTCATTGCTCGGTAATGTGTTTCCTATTTTCGGTTGACTCTTCCGCATTATGACTTTCATGCATGAAGACGTTAGCATCAAACATAGTCCACATCTGGACACAGAGACAGGCTGAACTGCTTTGATGAACACCCAATGTCTTTCTCAGCAGAGGCTTTGCTTTGGAGAGTAATGTTAATCGAAAGGATTGGACCCACTGCAGGTCTCTTATGTGTTCTATTCTCACCATACTGAATACTATCTGTTATGTGTTAGTTCCAGGGGCAGCGGGAGGCTCTTGGGGAGTTACACAACCTTTGATTATTCCTCTCCTCTCCTCTCCTCTCCTCTCCTCTTTTCTTCCTGTCCCTTCTGTTCTCTTCGCGTCACCCACACCTATGATTCAGAACAGTTCTATTGCTGACACCAAGCACAGAGACAAGGGTTGGTGATAAAGAATAGAGTCCAATAGGAACACTGTTTGGAAAGAAAAGAAGGATGGAAAAGGTTCCATTCTGAGCACTGACACCTCATTTGGAGATATGTTCGCAGTAGCGGAGGTGACAATTAACCATTGTAAAATCATTTTACCCTTCATTTGGGGGATTGTTATTGCCTTGGTAATGATGTTGGAACATTCCGCAGTGTCGCTCCTACTGAACAGGTACAGTAGATCTTGACACAATGTTCTCTTCTCTCACTATACAGACTTATACAGCCCATATTAGTTCCAAGTCTACATGTTGTATAAGCCTCTGGCATGGCTTTGCTGAGTGTGGATAATATGGAGGGTCAGTCCCAGTTTCCCTACTGACTCTCATACTTTATTTACCAAGTTGGCTGGCAATCAATGTCATACATTGCAAGTAAATATGCAGTTTGTCCATGGGAATAACAGAATGTATTGCAAAAGGATTTCTTTCCAGTCTTACTTTTTGCACAGGTTTCCACCCACTCTGTATATATGATGTAATAATTCACCACATCTATGATGGATTTGTGTTCTGTGCGGTGGCACCAGTGATAGCCATAAGAGTGTGTGTGTGTGTGTGTGTGTGTGTGTGTGTGTGTGTGTGTGTGTGTGTGTGTGTGTGTGTGTGTGTGTGTGTGTGTGTGTGTGTGTGTGTGTGTGTGTGTGTGTGTGTGTGGATCCTGAGCAGGAATGAGAGATGAGTAAATAGTATTGCCATAATGACTCATAGCATGTGTTTAAACAGCAATGGACCTTGTCGATGGGAAGATTATCGTACAGAATGTGTATGGGGTTGTAATAAAATATGCAGGTGTTATTCAGATGAGGGAAAGCCCTTGATCTTGTGACTTGATTATGTGTGAAACAGGAAACATAACATGATATAATAGATATATAAACCCTTTAAAATCCTTTGTTTAATTGCATTAAATAATACATGACTACTTTATTGTGCATTATTAACATAGCTTTATGAATATTCATTTGATGTAAGGCATCAACAGACATGTTATAAATTGCCTATATGCTTTGCATATACTGTATCTTACTGGATGTTGCTCATCATACAATGCTTTAGCACTTCCAGGTCAACCCGCATTCACACAAGCCAAGTGGTTATACATAAAATGTGTTCATTATTTATGTATTATTATTACTACGTTGTCATGGTTATGTTTTCAGGTGTGCTGCTGAAATCCTGCACAGTAAAGTGCAATGGCCAACCTGTGGCGGGGGTCTGACTCTGAACATAAAAAATAATGTTACTCATTATTGTTGAAGTGGACTTCTTGTTGACGTTTCTCCAAGAGGTGCAAATATATCTCCACCCTGGGCAGCTAACAGTATATCAGAGCCTGCTGAGGAAAGGGGAGAGGGACTCATTAAATTATTATGTGTGAGTTGTTTGTCAACTGAATTATTCATGGTGATTTGATTGCTATGGATGAAGGATTTATAGATGCATGGAGGGAGGAAGCTCTTGTTTGTTTGGCTGCCAAATTTCAGAGCTGCTCAATCTCAGGAAGTCTGAGATTTTAGAGGACAAATATTTTTGTATATCTGCTCTGGATTATGAATTATCAACTGACAAATAATGTTTGCAAGTTTGTGGCGTTTCCACGTATTTATCTAACTCCCTATCTCTTTATCACTTTTTCAGACTGTTGTTTAGTTTCCCTCTCTTGGGTCCTTATACTCTCTCTCTCGCTCTCTATCTCGCACTCTCTATATCTCTCTCTCGCACTCTCTATATCTCTCCCTCGCTCCTTCTCTCTCTGGTCACACCACTGCATGAAACACATCCCTCAAAATAACAAAAGGAGCATTATCTTTGAAACCCTTTAATCAATTCATAATTTTTTAAATTAAGCATTTTAATTAATCCTTAGTGTCTTGTCCCTCGGGTCCTATGATTTGTCACTGAAGTAGAAGAAATGAATCAGTACTTCTTCACCAACAGCCTTATACAAGTGCACCAGTGAACTCAGCTCAACTCAGATTTCTCCTCCTCCGCCTCTCCAGCAGGTCTGAGAAAAGGATAAGTCCATTTCACCTTTCAGGGGGTCATCAGATGGCTGCACTTAAGCTAGAGGAGTGGAAGGCTGGCAGCCCATTATCCTTATTTCACCACACCTGGTGTGTGTTCTCAGTCTGGCTCCATTAAAGGGGCTGTTGGCCCGAGCAGAGAGACACCGTCCCCTGTCTACCGGGAGCCTGTGGAGGGACACTTATAAAAGAAACAACAGGAAGTGACCTACTGTTATATGTGTGGCTCTTCGTATCTTCATATCTTCATTTCCACATAAAAGCAGATGGTGAGACGATAATGTCACATGCACATCTATTCATAGTGTGATGCCTATGCATATAGCCTGTCTGTCTGTCTGTCTGTCTGTCTGTCTGTCTGTCTGTCTGTCTGTCTGTCTGTCTGTCTGATATGTAACCAATGATGAGAGGCTTGGTGCAACCACCACCAGGGACAAGTGGACATCGACCACAACTTCAGCCAACTCACTACTAACACCATCCATGTTCCCAAACACCTCTCTGCTCCAGCCCTGAGCACTCACTGGAAGGGAACCACATATCCTCCTCACTTTCCTCCACCTTAACAGGAGACTCACTAGGCCTACATGCTGCAGGAACGGTCAACTGGTTCTCAACAACAGGAAGTGATAACACCAGTGGACCCATGACTGGGTCTTCCAGCGGATCATCACTAATTTCACAAAGTAACGTTGAACAATCCCCCTTCCATAGCTCAGTGAGAAACAGGTAAGCTAAATGTCAGGATTTGGCCAGGGTTGTTCCGGGTTTTGGTCACTAGATGCCTCCATTGTGCTTTTTGACCTTATGTTTTTTCCCTTGTTCCCCATTATTATTTGCACCTGTGCCTCGTTTCCCCTGATTGTATTTAAACCCTTAGTTTCCCTCAGTTCTGTGCTCTGTGTTTGTATGTTAGCACCCAGCCCTAGTGTTCTGTGTATTCTTGTCGATTCCGGTGGATGCTCTTGTGGAATTCTGTTTTTGAGTATCTCTTGAGGCTTTTTTGTGCTATTCCTACCACCTTTTGGATTTGCCATTTTTGTATTGAAGGACTTCTCCTTTTTACTTTATTAAATACACCGTCTTAAGTACTGCTGTGTCTGCCTCATCTTCTGGGTTCTGCTGACTATTCGTGGCTCAGTTGGTTAAGTGACTGTTTCTCACTCCGGAGACCCAGGTTCGTAACCGGGTCCTGACACTAAATCAACCCCTGACCCTCAAACAACCTCATGGTCAGGCTGCTGAGGAACCACAACCTTCCCTACTTTGGCAAAGAACGTGTCAGTTAAAGGAATCAAAGAATCACTGAATCAACCTTGGGGGAACCAAATATGTTCTCAGACCACAAAGATAACCCGTTGCTCAGTATTACTTCTTCACTAGGGAGAACCATTTCCTGAGAACCACTGTCTAGTTTGGCAAAAAATGTTTTCTCCAAGTCCCAACATAAATCATCTTCCGGTCACACTTTATTTCGATAGTTCGGATTTTCCATCTGTAGATGCTCTACAGATGGTCATACTATCAACAAACTATCTGTTGATTATAAGCAACTGCTTGCTAAGGTTACGTTTAGGGTTAAGGTTATGTTCAGAATGAGGGTTAGTGTAAGGGTTAAGTTTAATGTTTGGATAAGGGTTAGGAGCTAGGTTTAGTCGATAGTTAGTTGAAATATTATTGATAGTCTGTAGAGCATCTACAGATGGACTGTCCAAATAAAGTGTTAACCATCCTCCTCTCTATCTGGTTTGCCATCAGCACTTCTCTGAACAGGAGTAACTTCACAAAGTGGGGATACGTCAAAAGTCTCCTTGAGAGACTCCGCCCCCTGAGACACCTCTCTTTTCACTGGTGTTACCCAAAGCTGATCACTAGGGGAAGCTAGCTCATCACTCTGATCACTGAAGGAAAGGGGTTTAGGGGTTTAACAACACTTTCTGACTGACTGACAACATAAACATTACGCTGTCCTTCATTGATCTGCTGTTTCAAGAGTGCTATTTCCTGTTCTAGCCTTGCAATTTCCAACAACCCACTGGGGGAAAAAATGGTTGAATCAACATCGTTTCTATGTTATTTCAACCAAAACATTCAATGTGATGACGTTGAATCAACATCGAAAAACGATTGAATTTGCAAAGAGTCATCGACGTTAGGGCATTTCGTCTTTTTTTTCCCACCCAACTTTGAACCTAAATCCAATGACGTGTTGACATTTTTTGTTGATTTCACATTGATTTCACCCAATAAAATGTATTTATGAAGCCCTTTTTACATCAGCAGTGCTTATACAGGAACCCAGCCTAAAACCCCAAAGAGCAAGCAATGCAGATTTGGAAGCACAGTGGCTAGGAAAAAGACAGAAACCTAGGAAGAAACCTAGAGAGGAACCAACCAGGCTCTGAGAATCAACATGAAGTCCAGATCATTCTTCAAGATGTTCAAACGTTCGTAGATGACCAGTGGGGTCAAATAATAATCTCAGTGGTTATAGAGGGTGCTACAGGTCAGCGTCTCAGGAATAAATGTCAGTTGGCTTTTCACGTTAGTTGACCTATGAACCAAATGTAAATCAAAACAAGACGTTGAACTGACGTCTGTGCCCAGTGGGATGTCTTCCTCCTGACTGCTATTCAACAGAACTGGGGGCAAGAGCTCATTCCACTTCTCTGATAACTGCTCTGCAACCTCTAACTTGCTCAAGTCCTCTGCTATTTCAACCTCTAGCATTTCTGCCACCCAACATAGCTAATCCCTTGATAGCTTGAGAAAACCCAAACTATCCTCTATCCTCTAAACACTGCTGGCTCAAACGGCCGCGTTGTCAAAATCAGTACACCAAACCGAACCAATAAATCAACTGACAAAAGTCAGTTAGTCACTGGCTCACCGCTAACTATCCAATACTATACATGCACACACTCAAAGCCCCTGAGATAACCAATCCTACCAGGCAACAACCAAACCAGCATGCCATGCACGAAATCCACACACCATAGCTACAGTTAGCCACTAGCCTAGCACTAACACTACCTGATTTACCAAAGCTACAAACCATAGCAGACGTTAGCCACTCGCCTAGCGCTAACTCAAACACGTGTGCCACAGAGTCCTCGAGACTCCAAACTGGGAAATCTAATCTTGCACACAGCACTAACAAAAGCAACCAAAATCATAGCCAAAACAGTCAACACATAATGTTATGGCCCATGAGAAAAACAACTCATCAGCTCTACAGTAGCTAACAACTACTACCAGCTCCAAACAATTGACTACCTTCGCGGGCGTGGCCACACCAAACATCAGCTATCTTGCTAGCCAGCAACCTGAAACTGACATTAGCCCTACTGATTACCTCACCCAGGATGCTAGCTTGATTGGATTATATTTTGTTCAGATGGTGACAAAACAAACATAAATATGTAAAAAAGGAAAAATGCCAAAGGCATGCTCAAACAAGACTCAAAACCAAATAAAAGTCCTCCTGGCCAACAAACAATCCCAGCAGCCTCACGGCTTGCAAGCAGGGATACTGACTGACGATCACCTTCATTGGCAGCACTTGATGTGCTTACAATCCAGGCTCAGCACCTGGACAGGGTTTCTGCTGCCCCCTGGGGGAATGGAGTGTGTAAGTGGTATTGACCTGTAGTGTGCTATCTAAACTGCCTAACCTATTCCACAACAATAGAACATGAGAGTTACATTGAATCTAACAGGTCACACGTCCAGATACCAAAGAATATGTTCATATACTCTTTTAACTTTTGTGTTTAGAATAGGCAATTGTATTTCCACTAACCATTTCAGTTGTTTGGGTTATTTTTGAAAGCATTAGGGTTGAATTGAGGGTTAAACTAATGCATTCTGGGAAATGTAGTATTTCCCCATATTTATTTCCCTGAAATCAATTGTATTTACTTTAATAAAAAATGTAATTGCAATTATGTGTCCTGTTTACTACTTCAATTCAAATGTAATTCAAAATCAAGAATTTAACAAAAGGAACATTACCTTTGAAACCCTTTAAAGGTAGACTCAGCAAAATGACTTTGACACGAGCAGCACTGGAGATATTGAGATAAGCGAGATGCAACACATCGCTCTCACACAGTAACACACACTATCTTTGCATGTGAATGGGTTCACTTCACACTGTGCACAGAGTGGTAGCCACAGGACCAAAACAGAGAAGTTAAGCCTTGCTATTCAACGCTCTTAGTTGTTGCGGAAATTGACCCACTATTCTTTTTACTTTCTGCATCCACGTCATATTGCTGAGTCTACCTTTAATCAAGTCCATTCTTTTAAATTAATCATTTTCTGCCCCAAAGAGCATTTTCACCACACATGGGAATGTCTTTAACGTTATAAACCATAAAGTCCTTTGTGTCTTGTCCCTCGGGCACTATGATTTGTCACTGAAGTAGAAGAAACAAATCAGTACAATGTCTTCACCAACAGAAAGAACATCCATTTGTCTTCGTCTAGGTCTGTGCAATTGCTTTAATACAACTGCACTCAGCACTCTTCTCTTCCGCCTGTCCACCAGGTCTGAGTAAAGGATAAGTCCAGGAGGTCATCAGATGGCTGCACTTAAGCGAGAGGCGAGAGGAGTGGAAGGCTGGTAGACTATTCGATTTATTTCACCACACCTGGTGTGTGTTCTCAGCCTGGCTCCATTATAGGGGCTGTTGGCCGGGCAGAGAGACACCGTCTCCTGGACTCATCCATTAGTCTGTCAACAGGGGATCCGTGGAGGGGCACTTATAAAATAAACAACAGGAAGTGACCCACTGTTTTATATGTGTGGCTCTTCATTTCTTTATAACCACATGAAGGCAGGGAGGCTGAGCTGGCGGGACGATAATACCACAGGCACAGCTATTCATAGAGCCCCCCCCTCCAACACACACACAGATGTCTCAATTTCTATGTATATTGTGTTGTGACAGGAGAAAATAGACACAGAACAGAAGACACATTTGTAGTCATTGTACTTCCATCTTTGAAAAGCAAATTTATCTAAGATTTTGTTGCATTTTATACTAAATGTACACAGTTTGTTTACGTTTCCATACTGTCTGTAGATTGATCCGGCAAATCTTCTGGGTAGGTAATTTATGTTGAGATTTCAGGTGTATGGTAAACGCCCCATCAATGCTTCAGTTCAATATGCCTGTGGTTAATAGAGGAAGTCCCATCAGGATCTACCTGTCTTCCAAACTGCTCTGAGCTACCTCAAGATACCTTCCATCTTATTCTGCAGCAGAAATGGAAAGATGCTTTATCTCCCCAAAGGCTCTTCCACATTTCATATTTAGTTAGTTTTGTGAGCCAACAGATAATTGAATGGCATAATATTTTTTATAATGGAGAGTACGCAGCCATACAACTGAAACCCCTGCGACACAGCTCCTATTTGGGAACACATTTTAGTGTAGGATTGTTTCTCAGATTCCCTGGTGTGCTCCATTAAAAACAGAACAAAAGCACATGCGAGCATAAACCTCCACGATTTATTCCTCGAATCTGAACATTCTTTCTCGCTCCCTCTGTTTCCGCCCCTCCCCACTGCTCTCTGATTCTCAGCTCAGCTCAGCTCTCCAGGAGCTGTATTAGGGTCTGTGAAGCACTTCTACCTCGCTCCCTGCACTCTGTGGGAGCTCCAAACAGGAACACAAGAGGACCACAGCGTGTTCTATTCCCACTCCGGGTTGGGAGCTGAGGTGAGCACAGAGGCAGAGACACAGGGAGACAGAAGTGGGAGAAGGATCCTGAATAAGTACAGTGCTGTAGCTATTTAAGTGCGTTGGTCAAAAGGGTCCCGCCTTTACGCCCCCTGGAGTGGGAGATATGTGCCGTTTGATGGACAGCCGTGCCTCTGGTGCCTAGGAATATTTTCTCCCTGCGCAGCATGAGAATGGATCTACAGGGATGGAAGAAGAAATGAATACGCGGAGAACTGGGGCAGGATTCACTGACAGTGTAGCAGGGGCCTTGTAGGGCCCTATAATGTTTTTGCCTGATTCCGGTTTCCCCCAAATTCTGCTTTCTCAGTTTTTTCAATTTTGACTCAGGTTTTCACTCTCAAAATCTAACTTTTAATAGAAAAACAACAGAAATGGAAGTTCTATGTCCAAAATAAAGCTTAAATCATATCAGAAGACCACTTTTGAGGTCTGTGAAAATTCTTAGAAATGTAGATGTTTGGGTGTTGTTAAATCAACTGGGCACCAGTCAGAGACCATTGTTTGGGTAGGGATGTTTCTGTTGCGTTCATGTGACTGCAGAATTTGAAAAATAAAATGGCCACTGGACTGAGGCAAATAATCATTATATCATTTTGGCAAGTAATTAACAATTAATTGAGAAGGTTTAGGGAAAGCCTTTCCATCTACCAGTAGAAGTTGTCATTACATTAGCCTCAACGCTAACAGAGTGGTAGACACATGAGCACACACAGACAGGGACATTCCTATGCCGTTGCCTCTTCAGAAAGTTGAAGGAAAATGTGAATCACTGAGGGGTTTTGTTCATGTCTTATGATAATCTTGGGCAAATTGATTAATTTTCTTATCAATTGAATACATTCAATTGATTCCCTACTCAGTTCAATACATTTTAGAATATTATTGATTTCCATTTTAATGCATTATCCTCAATGTATATTCTATAGGGCTCAACTCGTTTTTCAAAGGCTTTAGACTAGCTATCCTCAACTTGTATTTTATAGGGCCCTAGACTAGTTATCCTCAACTTGTATTTTATAGGGCCCTAGACTAGTTATCCTCAATGTGTTTACTATAGGGCCCTAGACTAGCTATCCTCAACTTGTATTTTATAGGGCCCTAGACTAGTTATCCTCAACTTGTATTTTATAGGGCCGTAGACTATTTCTCCTCAATGTGTTTACTATAGGGCCCTAGACTATTTCTCCTCAATGTGTTTACTATAGGGCCCTAGACTATTTCTCCTCAATGTGTTTACTATAGGGCCCTAGACTAGTTATCCTCAATGTGTTTACTATAGGGCCCTAGACTAGTTATCCTCAATGTGTTTACTATAGGGCCCTAGACTATTTCTCCTCAATGTGTTTACTATAGGGCCCTAGACTAGTTATCCTCAATGTGTTTACTATAGGGCCCTAGACTAGTTATCCTCAATGTGTTTACTATAGGGCCCTAGACTAGTTATCCTCAATGTGTTTACTATAGGGCCCTAGACTAGTTATCCTCAATGTGTTTACTATAGGGCCCTAGACTAGTTATCCTCAATGTGTTTACTATAGGGCCCTAGACTAGTTCTCCTCAATGTGCATTTTATAGGGCCCTAGACTAGTTATCCTCAATGTGCATTTTATAGGGCCCTAGACTATTTCTCCTAAATGTGCATTTTATAGGGCCCTAGACTATTTCTCCTAAATGTGCATTTTATAGGGCCCTAGACTAGTTCTCATAAATGTGCATTTTATAGGGCCCTAGACTAGTTCTCCTAAATGTGCATTTTATAGGGACCTAGACTAGTTCTCCTCAATGTGTTTACTATAGGGCCCTAGACTAGTTATCCTCAATGTGCATTTTATAGGGCCCTAGACTATTTCTCCTCAATGTGTTTACTATAGGGCCCTAGACTAGTTCTCCTAAATGTGTATTTTATAGGGCCCTGGACTAGTTATCCTTAACGTGTATTTTATAGGGCCCTAGACTAGTTATCCTAAATGTGTATTTTATAGGGCCCTAGACTAGTTATCCTAAATGTGTATTTTATAGAGCCCTAGAATAGTTATCCTCAACGTGTATTTCAAATCAAATCAAATCAAAGTTTATTTGTCACGTGCGCTGAATACAACAGGTGTAGACCTTACAGTCAAATGCTTACTTAAAAGCTCTAACCAATAGTGCAAAAAAGGTATTAGGTGAACAATAGGTAGGTAAAGAAATAAAACAACAGTAAAAAGACAGGCTATATACAGTAGCGAGGCTATAAAAGTAGCGAGGCTACATACAGACACCGGTTAGTCAGGCTAATTGAGGTAGTATGTACATGTAGATATGGTTAAAGTGACTATGCATATATGATGAACAGAGAGTAGCAGTAGCGTAAAAGAGGGGTTGGCGAGTGATGGGTGGGACACAATGCAGATAGCCTGGGTAGCTAATGTGCGGGAGCCGTGGTTGGTCGGCCCAATTGAGGTAGTACGTACATGAATGTGTAGTTAAAGTAACTATGCATATATGATAAACAGAGAGCAGAAGCAGCGCAAATAGTCTGGGTAGACATTTTATTACCTCTTCAGGAGTTTTATGGCTTGGGAGTAGAAACTGTTAAGAAGCCTTTTGGTCCTAGACTTGGCACTCTGGCACTGCTTGCCATGCTTTGGTCTCTGGCCCTAGACTAGTTCTCCTCAATATGTATTTTATAGGGCCCCAGACTAGTTCTCCTCAATGTGTATTTTATAGGGCCCCAGACTAGTTCTCCTCAATATGTATTTTATAGGGCCCCAGACTAGTTCTCCTCAATGTGTATTTTATAGGGCCCCAGACTAGTTCTCCTCAATGTGTATTTTATAGGGCCCCAGACTAGTTCTCCTCAATGTGTATTTTATAGGGCCCCAGACTAGTTCTCCTCAATATGTATTTTATAGGGCCCCAGACTAGTTCTCCTCAATGTGTATTTTATAGGGCCCCAGACTAGTTCTCCTCAATGTGTATTTTATAGGGCCCCAGACTAGTTCTCCTCAATGTGTATTTTATAGGGCCCCAGACTAGTTCTCCTCAATGTGTATTTTATAGGGCCCCAGACTAGTTCTCCTCAATATGTATTTTATAGGGCCCCAGACTAGTTCTCCTCAATGTGTATTTTATAGGGCCCCAGACTAGTTCTCCTCAATGTGTATTTTATAGGGCCCCAGACTAGTTATCCTCAATGTGTATTTTATAGGTCCCTAGACTAGTCCTTCTCAATGTATTTGATAGGACCCTCTACAAGATCTCCTCAATGTGCATTTTATAGGGCCCTAGACTAGTTGTACTCAACTTATATTTTATAGGCCCCAGACTAGTTACCTTGAATGTGTATTTTATGGGGCCCTAGAATAGTACTCTTCAATGTCTATTTTGTAGGTCAGTAGACAAGTCCTCCTCAATGTCTATTTTATGGAAACCTAGAGTAGCTCTCCTCAATGTCTATTTTATAGTGCCCTAGACTAGTTATCCTCAACTCTTATTTTATAGGGCCCTAGACTAGTTCTCCTCAATGTATATTTTACAGGGCCCTAGACTAGTTATTCTCCATGTGTATTTTATAGGGCCTTAGAAAAGTACTGCTCAATGTGTATTTTTCTAAGGCCCTAGACTAGTTATCCTCAATGTGTATTTTATAGTGTCCTAGACTTGTTGTCCTGAACTTGTATTCTATAGGGCCCTAGACTTGTTGTCCTGAACTTGTATTCTATAGGGCCCGAGACTCGTTATCCTCAATGCGTAATCTCTTGGGCCCTAGATTAGTTATCCTCAATGCATATTTTATAGGGCCCTGGCCTTGTTGTCCTGAACTTGTATTCTGTAGGGCCCTGAACTTGTTGTCCTGAACTTGTATTCTATAGGGCCCTGGACTTGTTGTCCTGAACTTGTATTCTATAGGGCCCTGGACTTGTTGTCCTGAACTTGTATTCTATAGGGCCCTGGACTTGTTGTCCTGAACTTGTATTCTATAGGGCCCTGGACTTGTTGTCCTGAACTTGTATTCTATAGGGCCCTAGACTAGTTATCCTCAATTCATATTTTATACATCCTTAGACTAGTTCTCCTCAATGTCTATTTTATACATCCCTAGACTAGTCCTCCTCAATGTCTATTTTATACATCCTTAAACTAGTTCTCCTCAATGTCTATTTTATAAATCCTTAGACTAGTTCTCCTCAATGTCTATTTTATACATCCCTAGATTGGTTCTCCTTAAAGTCTATTTTATACATCCCTAGATTAGTTCTCCTTAAAGTCTATTTTATACATCCCTAGACTAGTTCTCCCCAATGTCTATTTTATACATCCCTAGATTAGTTCTCCTTAAAGTCTATTTTATACATCCCTAGATTAGTTCTCCTTAAAGTCTATTTTATACATCCTTAGACTAGTTCTCCTCAATGTCTATTTTATACATCCCTAGATTAGTTCTCCTTAAAGTCTGTTTTATACATCCCTAGATTAGTTCTCCTTAAAGTCTATTTTATACATCCCTAGATTAGTTCTCCTTAAAGTCTATTTTATACATCCCTAGACTAGTTCTCCTCAATGTCTATTTTATACATCCTTAGACTAGTTCTCCTCAATGTCTATTTTATACATCCTTAGACTAGTTCTCCTCAATGTCTATTTTATACATCCCTAGACTAGTTCTCCTCAATGTCTATTTTATACATCCCTAGACTAGTTCTCCTTAAAGTCTATTTTATACATCCCTAGATTAGTTCTCCTTAAAGTCTATTTTATACATCCTTAGACTAGTTCTCCTCAATGTCTATTTTATACATCCCTAGACTAGTTCTCCTCAATGTCTATTTTATACATCCCTAGATTAGTTCTCCTTAAAGTCTATTTTATACATCCCTAGACTAGTTCTCCTTAAAGTCTATTTTATACATCCCTAGATTAGTTCTCCTTAAAGTCTATTTTATCCATCCCTAGATTAGTTCTCCTTAAAGTCTATTTTATACATCCCTAGATTAGGGATGTATAAAATCTATTTTATACATCCTAGGGATGTATAAAATAGACTTTAAGGAGAAATAGACTAGTTCTCCTTAAAGTCTATTTTATACATCCCTAGACTAGTTCTCCGTAAAGTCTAATTTTATACATCCCTAGACTAGTTCTCCTTAAAGTCTATTTTATACATCCCTAGATTAGTTCTCCTTAAAGTCTATTTTATACATCCTTAGACTAGTTCTCCTTAAAGTCTATTTTATACATCCCTAGATTAGTTCTCCTTAAAGTCTATTTTATACATCCCTAGATTAGTTCTCCTTAAAGTCTATTTTATACATCCCTAGATTAGTTCTCCTTAAAGTCTATTTCATACATCCCTAGATTAGTTCTCCTTAAAGTCTATTTTATACATCCTTAGACTAGTTCTCCTCAATGTCTATTTTATACATCCCTAGATTAGTTCTCCTTAATGTCTATTTTATACATCCCTAGATTAGTTCTCCTTAAAGTCTATTTTATCCATCCCTTGATTAGTTCTCCTTAAAGTCTATTTCATACATCCCTAGACTAGTTCTCCGTAAAGTCTATTTCATACATCCCTAGATTAGTTCTCCTTAAAGTCTATTTTATCCATCCCTTGATTAGTTCTCCTTAAAGTCTATTTTATACATCCCTAGACTAGTTCTCCTCAATGTCTATTTCATACATCCCTAGATTAGTTCTCCTTAAAGTCTATTTCATACATCCCTAGACTAGTTCTCCGTAAAGTCTAATTTCATACATCCCTAGATTAGTTCTCCTTAAAGTCTATTTTATACATCCCTAGATTAGTTCTCCTTAAAGTCTATTTTATACATCCTTAGACTAGTTCTCCTCAAAGTCTATTTTATACATCCTTAGACTAGTTCTCCTCAATGTCTATTTTATACATCCCTAGATTAGTTCTCCTTAATGTCTATTTTATACATCCCTAGATTAGTTCTCCTTAAAGTCTATTTCATACATCCCTAGATTAGTTCTCCTTAAAGTCTATTTTATACATCCTTAGACTAGTTCTCCTCAATGTCTATTTTATACATCCCTAGATTAGTTCTCCTTAATGTCTATTTTATACATCCCTAGATTAGTTCTCCTTAATGTCTATTTTATCCATCCTTAGACTAGTTCTCTTTAAAGTCTATTTTATCCATCCTTAGACTAGTTCTCCTTAAAGTCTATTTTATCCATCCCTAGACTAGTTCTCCTTAAAGTCTATTTTATCCATCCCTAGACTAGTTCTCCTTAAAGTCTATTTTATCCATCCTTAGACTAGTTCTCTTTAAAGTCTATTTTATCCATCCTTAGACTAGTTCTCCTTAAAGTCTATTTTATCCATCCTTAGACTAGTTCTCCTTAAAGTCTATTTTATCCATCCTTAGACTAGTTCTCTTTAAAGTCTATTTTATCCATCCTTAGACTAGTTCTCCTTAAAGTCTATTTTATCCATCCTTAGACTAGTTCTCTTTAAAGTCTATTTTATCCATCCTTAGACTAGTTCTCCTTAATGTCTATTTTATACATCCCTAGATTAGTTCTCCTTAAAGTCTATTTTATCCATCCCTTGATTAGTTCTCCTTAAAGTCTATTTTATACATCCCTAGATTAGTTCTCCTTAAAGTCTATTTTATACATCCCTAGATTAGGGATGTATAAAATAGACTATTTTAGGAGAACTATCTAGGGATGTATAAAATAGACTTTAAGGAGAAATAGACTAGTTCTCCTTAAAGTCTATTTTATACATCCCTAGACTAGTTCTCCGTAAAGTCTAATTTTATACATCCCTAGATTAGTTCTCCTTAAAGTCTATTTTATACATCCCTAGATTAGTTCTCCTTAAAGTCTATTTTATACATCCTTAGATTAGTTCTCCTTAAAGTCTATTTTATACATCCCTAGATTAGTTCTCCTTAAAGTCTATTTTATCCATCCCTTGATTAGTTCTCCTTAAAGTCTATTTCATACATCCCTAGACTAGTTCTCCGTAAAGTCTATTTCATACATCCCTAGATTAGTTCTCCTTAAAGTCTATTTTATCCATCCCTTGATTAGTTCTCCTTAAAGTCTATTTTATACATCCCTAGACTAGTTCTCCTCAATGTCTATTTCATACATCCCTAGATTAGTTCTCCTTAAAGTCTATTTTATACATCCCTAGATTAGTTCTCCTTAAAGTCTATTTTATCCATCCCTTGATTAGTTCTCCTTAAAGTCTATTTCATACATCCCTAGACTAGTTCTCCGTAAAGTCTATTTCATACATCCCTAGATTAGTTCTCCTTAAAGTCTATTTTATCCATCCCTTGATTAGTTCTCCTTAAAGTCTATTTTATACATCCCTAGATTAGTTCTCCGTAAAGTCTATTTTATACATCCCTAGACTAGTTCTCCTCAATGTCTATTTCATACATCCCTAGATTAGTTCTCCTTAAAGTCTATTTTATACATCCCTAGATTAGTTCTCCTTAAAGTCTATTTTATCCATCCCTTGATTAGTTCTCCTTAAAGTCTATTTCATACATCCCTAGACTAGTTCTCCGTAAAGTCTATTTCATACATCCCTAGATTAGTTCTCCTTAAAGTCTATTTTATCCATCCCTTGATTAGTTCTCCTTAAAGTCTATTTTATACATCCCTAGATTAGTTCTCCTTAAAGTCTATTTTATCCATCCCTAGATTAGTTCTCCTTAAAGTCTATTTCATACATCCCTAGACTAGTTCTCCGTAAAGTCTATTTCATACATCCCTAGATTAGTTCTCCTTAAAGTCTATTTTATCCATCCCTTGATTAGTTCTCCTTAAAGTCTATTTTATACATCCCTAGATTAGTTCTCCGTAAAGTCTATTTTATACATCCCTAGATTAGTTCTCCTTAAAGTCTATTTTATACATCCTTAGACTAGTTCTCCTCAAAGTCTATTTTATACATCCTTAGACTAGTTCTCCTCAATGTCTATTTTATACATCCCTAGATTAGTTCTCCTTAATGTCTATTTTATACATCCCTAGATTAGTTCTCCTTAAAGTCTATTTCATACATCCCTAGATTAGTTCTCCTTAAAGTCTATTTTATACATCCTTAGACTAGTTCTCCTCAATGTCTATTTTATACATCCCTAGATTAGTTCTCCTTAATGTCTATTTTATACATCCCTAGATTAGTTCTCCTTAAAGTCTATTTCATACATCCCTAGATTAGTTCTCCTTAAAGTCTATTTTATACATCCTTAGACTAGTTCTCCTCAATGTCTATTTTATACATCCCTAGATTAGTTCTCCTTAATGTCTATTTTATACATCCCTAGATTAGTTCTCCTTAAAGTCTATTTTATCCATCCTTAGACTAGTTCTCTTTAAAGTCTATTTTATCCATCCTTAGACTAGTTCTCCTTAAAGTCTATTTTATCCATCCCTAGACTAGTTCTCCTTAAAGTCTATTTTATCCATCCTTAGACTAGTTCTCTTTAAAGTCTATTTTATCCATCCTTAGACTAGTTCTCCTTAAAGTCTATTTTATCCATCCTTAGACTAGTTCTCCTTAAAGTCTATTTTATCCATCCTTAGACTAGTTCTCCTTAAAGCCTATTTTATCCATCCTTAGACTAGTTCTCCTTAAAGTCTATTTTATACATCCCTAGACTAGTTCTCCTTAAAGTCTATTTTATCCATCCCTAGACTAGTTCTCCTTAAAGTCTATTTTATCCATCATTAGACTAGTTGTCCTTAAATTCTATTTTATCCATCCTTAGACTAGTTCTCCTTAAAGTCTATTTTATCCATCCCTAGACTAGTTCTCCTTAAAGTCTATTTTATCCATCCCTAGATTAGTTCTCCTCCATGTGTTTTTTAGTTTTCAGCAGTACTGTACTTATTTCTCTGTGTGGGAGACACTACTCTTATTCCACACAGACATCTCTCCAACCAGGACCCGAATGGTATATATCGACCCAACCCAACCAGCCGGCAGAAGAGTGTATCCATGGCTCAGACCGACTCAGACCGCCTGCCTTGTGGAGGCCAAGTGGTGGTGAAGCTTCCAGTTAGCTGGGTCTGAGTTTCCTTGCCATGGTCTTTGACTTCTCATGGGGAGCTGAGAGATGGGATCTCTTCTGTACGCCTGCAGACTGCAGACTCCAGTCATAGCACTGAGGTCCAGGTTAACACAGGAGAAAAGCAGGATTATTCGCAATTTCCTGCCTATTGGGGATTTTGTTATCTGTAGAAAGGATGGGGCTTCTCATGGCACACAACTGGATAAGAAAATGTACATGATCCGTTTAGGTCTCCATTTCATATAACTTGTATTAACACTGCAGATTAAAAGCGAAAAATGAGATGGGTAGATGTCATATAGATTGTTGATTATTTTTGAAGCAGACAGTCAAACTGTGTACTAAAACCACATGTGAATAAGTCAAAACTGTGAATTTGGGCCTCCCGGGTGGCGCAGTGGTTAAGGGCGCTGTACTGCAGCGCCAGATGTGCCACCAGAGACCCTGGGTTTGCGCCCAGGCTCTGTCGTGACCAGCTGCAACCGGGAGGTCCGTTGGGTGACGCACAATTGGCCTAGCGTCATCCGGGTTAGGGAGGGTTTGGCTGGCAGGGATGTCCTTGTCTCCTTGTGCACCAGCGACTCCTGTTTCCTCCGACACATTGGTGCGGCTGGCTTCCAGGTTGGATGCGCGCTGTGTTAAGAAGCAGTGCAGCTTGGTTAGGTTGTGTATCGGAGGATGCATGACTTTCAACCTTCGTCTCTCCAAAGCTCATACGGGAGTTGTAGAGATGAGACAAGAGTAGCTACTAACCAATTGGATACCACAAAATTGGGGGGAGTTTAAAAAATAAATTAAATAAAAACTGTGCATTGAATAACAATGCAGTTTCCTTTTCCTTTCACCCAACATATATTTTGTTAAGGAATGTATCAAGTTCTTCTCTCGTATAGTTAAAAATGGAAAGGCGCACGGAGTGTTTAAATGTAGAGAAGTTCAACTGAATACGTGCCCTTCCTGTCCCAGGGGCTCTCTGTGAGGAGCACAAACGAGAAACCTAAGTGAGCTGTTGAATCATTGATAGCAGGAGGCTATCTCATCTACCCATGGGTTCAGGGACCTGGGGTAGAGAGGGAAGCTTGAAAGTGAGACGGCCGGGCCGATGATATCCTCAGCGAGAAGGTAGAATGTAGTGAAACGCTGTTTGTTGGCCACCCACTGTGTTCTCCTCCTTTTAGCACCACATGAGCTCATCTATGAGACGGCCTTGATGTAGCCTTGATGTAGTCTGGCCATTCCTCAGCTCTTTCTTTATCTCTCGTTTTTTCACTCTCAATGATTTTAAGTTTGAAAATGTTTTTGTTTTTTTCCTTTATGAAAAGAGAACAGGGACCGAACATTACAAAGAATCATTTCTAATTTCTTATTGAAAAATAAAGAAGTGGTAAATAAGATACTTAGACTCCTAGTAGAGCCTATATTAATCTAATTTTCCGACTGTTCCATTTCACCAGTGACAAATGTTTTGCATTAGGAAAATGTTATTTAGCCTCTCCATAAAGCAAGGGAGAGCTGCCAGTGTGGAGCTGGAGGAGGAGTATAAATTGAGTAATTTTGTGGGGTGGAGCGTAGCAGCTGATGTTCTCATAAACTTGTGTAAAAGAACGTGCACAGCGGTCTTCAGACAAATATCCACAATAAGCCATAGTAATAAAGTTGGATCACACACACACACACACACACACACACACACACACACACACACACACACACACACACACACACACACACACACACACACACACACACACACACACACACACACACGCTGCTGTCATGTCATGTGTGAGCAGAGAATATGATATATCTGTCTTGCGGCACACAAACCAGCCAGTCTCTCCCCCTCCAGCATCACCAGTCTCTAGTCTCCGGCTCTCCTACAGGCTGCTGATTTTCCTCAAAATATTCGAAGCAGGGATAGCCTGGAGCTCATCTCAAAAACACCCGGCCATAACAATGGTTGCTCTGGCCATACCTCAGCCCTCCTCCCAACCTCCCATCAGCCCTCCTCTCCGTTCTTTCGTTCTCTCTACATCTATCTATCTCTCTCTCTCTGCCTCTCACTCTCTCTTATCTCTCCCACCTCTCCTCTCTTCTAGTAATTTTATTTATCTCTCTCGCTCTCTCTCTCGCTCTCCCCATCCTCATCTTTCCCTCTGTCTCTTTCTCCCTCCCTTCTTTTCTCTCTCTCTCTGCAAAATGCTGACAGTGAGTGAGAAACTTGGTTTAAGCTCAAAGGTTTACCAGACCCTCTACTTCCTCCCTCTGTCTCCTGCCCTGTGGCAATCATCTTGCCATCAATACATTTCTACCATTACTGTAATAACCTTAGCGGTCTTCCACGATTGCTGTGTCAATGTGCAGTTACATGGGCCAACAGCACATTAGGTACTGAAACCTATGCATGTTGCTGCCGGCAGGCCGCCAATGAATTTCAGCTGGTGGATATGTATATATAATATTATATATAATATATATATAGATATATAATTTTATTTTGAATGGTGTTGTTAAAACAGCATGAGCACTGACAGTCTCTTAGCTACATGTCTTGTCCCTGTCAGAGCCATGTGAAAATAAATCAACTCAGATTAGTTCATGAGATTAGGCTTCTAAGAGGAAGGCTGCAGACTGGCCTGCTGGATGTGTCATTAACAGACTAACAACAGACAACACGTGGATGTGACATCCATGGCGTAGTTTGACTGACCCGGGAGGCATGCTTTATGGGGAGTGCTCTTTGAATGGGACCTGACTCACCCTGCCGCTGGCCAGCAGCACGCCGGCCGAGCCACGCACAGCCACAGTCGGATGTAGGCGACCGTGTTCCTGAGAGCAGAAGATCCTGCTGGGCTGAACTTTGACCCTGCTTGGTATCAGTGGGCCAGTTGGTGGGCAGCCAGAGGGCCAGAGGATTAATGACAACAGAGCAGACACTGAGGCCCAGGGACAACACAGTTCTAATTAGATACATGGGAGAGGAAAGAGGCAAAGTGCCCTTGTCTGACTGGGTATATACAGTGTACTGTATACAGGCAGGGAGTGGACAGCCTAGTGTTGTTGGCTGGGGCCTTGCTGGTTTGTGTATGTAGAGAGTGTGTGTGCGTGCATGCATGTTTGTGTGTGCTCAGCTTGTCCGATTACCTCACCATGATGTCGTCCAAGTCTTATAATGAGGATGGGGAGAGGGGCGGGGTGGGCAGCAATCAGGCTCAATTTTCATTGTTACCAAAAATAAGGGCAAGCTGCAGATTTCATTGTGTTGCTGCACGGTGGGCAGGGAGCCATGGAGAGTCTATAGAGGTCGCCACGCTCCTTCAGGAGGATGACTTTACACATAGGATTCCAGCATGCGTGTTCCCTTCCATCTATCTCACACATAATGAACTGTGACATTCCACCTCTTTCATGTTTAAATATGTCTTTTTATTCCTCTTTCTGCTATTGGAGGAAACATGCCCTCTCTCCCTCTCTGTACCTTGGCATATGTTCTACAAGTGTCTGGAACGCTATTGGAAGGATGTGACACCATTCTTCCACAAGAAATTCCATAATTTTGTGTTTTATTGATAGTGGTAGAAAACGGTGTCTCAGGCTCCATAATCCCCAATAAGAGTTCAATTGGTTGTGATCTGGTGACTGAGACGGCCATGGCATATATTTTACATTGTTTTCATGCTCATCAAACCATTCAGTGACCACTCATGCCCTGTGGATGGGGGCATTGTCATTGTATGGGGGCATAGCCATGGTAGCCAAAATAATGGTCAAAAATGTGTTCTGCCCAGCATTTTTATACATGGCCCTAAGCATAATGGGATGTTAAATGCTTAATTAATTAAACCACACCTGTGTGGAAAACCTGATTTCTATATATTTTGTATCCCTCCTTTACTCAAGTGTTTCCATTATTTTGGCAGTTACCTGTATGTCAGGACAGATGAAGCTCTGATAAAAGAATATGATAATTCTAATGTTCCTCTCCTCTCCTCTCCTCTCCTCTCCTCTCCTCTCCTCTCCTCTCCTCTCCTCTCCTCTCCTCTCCTCTCCTCTCCTCTCCTCTCCTCTCCTCTCCTCTCCTCTCCTCTCCTCCTCTCCCCAGTGTAGTGAGAGTGCTGGTCACTGGGCTGTGACTTGCTGTTAGTATAAGACTGCAGTCTCCACTCTGTCCAGCTGTCTCCCCGGACTCCTCTGTGTGTGACCGTCACAGGCCACTGGCCAGCAGCATCTCACACCAGGCCAGATTTTTCTCAGAGGAGGAAACCCTTGCAGCATGTGTTTATCCTCTCCTCTGTCTCCACCCTAATTCTCTCTCGCTCTGGTTTTCTCTCTCTCACTCGCCCTCCCCTGCACCACACAGTGTCTGAAATCCTCTCCCGGGCTGTCAATATGTTGACACACCGTTGTCACCATCATGATGTCTGGATTCAAACAGCATGGAAAGTCTACATTATATTCACACAGATGTAAACATTTTGACATGTGGTCCATGGCATACTCTGTTTTGTATTTTGAATATCCAATACTGTCAGTGTTCTAGGTGAATGGATAAGGCGGAGTCAGGCGCAGGACACAGGTATGAGTAAAAATATTAGCTTTACTCAATATCAACAATGTTCCAACAAGGATAAACAGGCCTGAGGAGAGACACATGGAATGAGGGGTTAATATGGTAATCAGGGGGAGTTGTAACCTGTAACAAACCTCGTTCAGTCTCCTCAGGACTTTGAATGGCCCCACAAACCGCGGACCCAGCTCCTGGCAGGGCAGGCGAAGGGGTAGGTTTCGGGTCAAGAGCCATGCACCGGGGCCTCACTGCGGTGGCGGTCGGCACTCGCCTTCTGCTGCCTGATGGCCCTTTGTAGACGCACATGGGCAGCATCCCATGTTTCCTCCGAGTGCCAAAACCATTCATCCACCACAGGAGCATTGATCTGGCTCTGTTGCCACGGTGCCACAGGACTGGCTGATAACCCAGCACACACTGACAAGGTGATAGGTTGGTGGAAGAGTGCCGGAGGGAGATTTGGGCAATCTCCGCCCAGGGGATGAAAACCTCCCACTCCCCCGGCCGGTCCTGGCAATAGGACGGCAGAAACCTACCCACATCCTGGTTAACTCTCTCCACCTGCCAGAAAACCTGAGGTGAGGCTGACCGAGACCACCAGTCGTTCCATAAATGCCCTCCAGATTTCAGACGTGAATTGGGGACCCCGATCAGATACTATATCCTCAGGCACCCCGTAGTGCCGAAAGACGTGTGTAAACAGGGCCTCCGCAGTCTGTAGAGCCGTAGGGAGACCGGGCAAAGGAAGGAGACGGCAGGACTTAGAAAAACAATCCACAACGACCAGGCTCGTGGTGTTACCCCGTGATGGGGGAAGATCCGTCACAAAATCCACCAATAGATGTGACTATGGCCGTTGTGGAACGGGTAGGGGTTGTAATTTCCCTCTGGGCAGGTGTCTAGTTGCCTTGCACTAGGCGCACACCGAGGAGGAGGAAACATAAACCCTCATGTCCTTAGCTAACATGGGCCACCAGTACTTCTCACTAAGACAGCACACTGTCCAACCGATGCCAGGATGACCAGAGGAGGGTGAGGCCCAAAAGATCAAACGATCGCTGACATCAGACGGAACGTACAGACGCCCAACTGGACACTGTGTAGGAGTGGGCTCTGCACGTGATTCCTGCTCGATGTCCGGAACTATGGGAGTGGGATCCGCGGACCGCTCCTCTGTGTCATACATCCGGGACAGTGTGTCTGCCTTAACGTTCTGGGAACCTGGTCTGTAGGACAGGGTGAAAAACATGGCCCACCTCGCCTGGCAAGGGTTCAGTCTCCTCGCCGCCCGAATGTACTCCAGATTGCGGTGGTCAGTCCAAATGAGGAAAGGGTGTCTAGCCGTCTCAAGCCAATGTCTCCGTGCCTTCAGAGCCCCGACAATAGCCAACAGCTCCCGGTCCCCCACATCATAGTTTCGCTCCGCCGGGCTGAGCTTCTTCGAAAAGAAAGCACAGGGCTTTAGTGGCGTACCCGAGCGCTCGGACGCGTCCACCTCAACCATGAATGCCAAGGAAGAATCAGGATGAGCCAGCAAAGGGACCGAGGTAAACAGAGCCTTGAGGTGACTAAAAGCCCTGTCCGCCCCAGCTGACCACAGCAGTCGCACAGGTCCCCCCTTCAGAAAGTAGGTAATGAGAGCAGCTGCCTGACCAAAGCCCCAGATAAACCTCCGGTAGTAGTTGGCGAACCCTATGAACCGCTGCACCTCCTTTACCGTGGTGGGAGTCGGCCAATCACGCACGGCTGAAATGCGGTCATTTTCCATCTCCACCTCTGACGTGGAAAGGCGGTACCCTAGGAAGGAGACGGACTGTTGGAAGAACAGACATTTCTCAGCATTGACGTACAGGTCATGCTCCAACAGTCGACCAAGCACCCTGCGTACCAGGTACACATGCTCGGCGCATGTGGTGGAGTATATTAGAATGTCATCTATATACAACATTACATCCCTGAAAATCTCATCTACAAAGGATTGGAAGGCTGATGGAGCATTCATCAACCCATACGGCATGACGAGGTACTCATAATGCCCAGAGGTGGTACTAAATGCCGTCTACCACTCATCCACCGACCGGATACACACCAGGTTGTAGGCGCTCCTGAGGTCCAATTTTGTCAAGAAGTGCGCCCCGTGCAATGACTCTGTCACACTGGCTATGAGAGGTAGCAGGTAACTGTACTTTACCGTGATCTGATTTATACCTCGATAATCAATACATGGGCGTAAAACTCCATCCTTCTTCTTCACAAAAAAGAAACTCGAGGAGGCAGGTGAAGTGGAAGGCCGAATGTATCCTTGTCCCAGCTATTCGGTGACATGTGTTTCCATAGCCGCCGTCTCCTCCTGTGACAGAGGATACACGTGACTCCTGGGAAGTGTTGCGTCTACCAGGAGATTTATCGCACAATCCCCCCGTTGATGGGGTGGTAATCGAGTCAACTTTTTTTTTTTTACTTTTTTTTTTTTTTACAGAAGGCAAGTGCCAAATCGGCATATTTGGGGAGAATGTGCATGGTGGAGACCTGGTTTGGATTCTCCACCGTAGTTGCACCTAAGGAAACACCTACACACCTCCCTGAGCACTGATGGGACCATCCCTTGAGATCCCTCTGTTGCCAGGAAATGCAGGAGAGTCGATCAGGAAGAGACTAATTCTCTCCTCATGACCCTCCTGTGTTATCATACAGAGTGGAGCTGTGACCTCCCTAATTAGCCCCGACCCCAAAGGACGACTATCTAAGGCATGTACAGGGAAGGGAACATCAACAGGAATAATAGGGATCCCTAATCTAAGTGCAAAGGAACAGTCAATCAAATTCCCAGCTGCGCCTGAATCTACTAGCGCCTTATGCTGGGAACGCAGGGGAAAACTTAGGAAATTCTATATACAACCACATGTGCGCAACAGGGAGCACTGGGTGAGTCGGGTGCCTACTCACCTGGGATGATCCACCAGCGCTACGCCTGCTATCTCGACTCCCTGGGGAACCACCCCAGCACCGACCAGCAGTGTGCCCTCTGTGCCCTCTGTGGCCACAGGTGGTGCAGGGAATGGACCCCCCCTCCGGTCCCCCTCATAGCAGCATCTCCCAGCTCCATCGGCGTTGGATCGGAAGTGCTGGGGGGTGGAACTGACGATCCCCGATCCGGACGTCCGCGGGAGGACAACATGTTATCCAGCCGGATGGATAGGTCCACCAGCTGGTCAAGGTTAAGGGTGGTGTCCCTGCAGGCTAGCTCCCTCGCTTAAACTACACCTATAGTGGTCGATCAAGGCCCACTCATTCCATCCCGCGCCGGCGGCCAGAGTTCGAAAGTCCAGCGCGAAATCTTGCGCGCTCCTCATCCCCTGTCTGAGATGATACAAGCGTTCTCCTTCTCCCTCCCACCGCTCTCCCTTCAAGTGGATGATCGAAAACCGCCCGGAATCCGGCAGGTGAAATCCTCATAATTGTCCAAAGTCAGTCCTTCCCTTCCCCAGATGGCGTTGGCCCATTCCAGTGCTTTACCAGTCAGACAGGAGATGAGGGCGCTCACTCTCTCACGTCCCGAAGGAGCCCGGCAGAACGGCTGCCAGGTAGAGCTCCAGCTAGAGTAGGAACCCCTGCCGTTCCGTCATACGCGAGAGCGAGAGTCGAATCTCACTGGATCCTGGTGAAGGAGGGACGGACTTCGTGTGTAGGTTGTTGTGGGAGCTGGGATGATGATGATGGGGTTGCCGGAAAACCTCCTCTCTCCCATCGTTCCATGGTTTGCAGCACGCAATCCATGGCTGTACCGAGACTCTGCAACATAGTCGCGTGCTGCTGGACGCGGTCCTCCACAGGTAGATGAGGGCTGGGTGCACCTGCTGACTCCATTCTCAAGTGCTTGATTCTATCACCATTCTAGGTGAATGGATAAGGCGGAGTCAGGCACAGGACACAGGTATAAGTAAAAATCTTAGCTTTTCTCAATATCAACAATGTTCCAACAAGGGTAAACATAAATATCCAGAGCACATAAATGAAACCACTTGACAGCGATAATCACGCACAAAACAAAAGGGGAAGCCAGAAGGTTAAATAAGGAACACTGATTATGGAATGGAAACCAGGTGTGTACAATGAAGACAAAACAAAACAAAAATGAAACATGGATCGGTGGTGACTAGAAAGCCGGTGACGTCGACTGCCGAACGCCGCCCGAACAAGGAGAGGGACCAACTTCGGCGGAAGTTGTGACAAATACACAATACTTTCAGCAAAACACACACACACACACACACACACACACACACACACACACACACACACACACACACACACACACACACACACACACACACACACACACACACAAAGAACAGAATAATCCACATATGTAAGAGCTGTAGTGAAAAGTGTTAAATTCCTCATTGAGACTGATTTTATAGCACGTAAAGTTGTCTGAGGCTTTCGTGGGAAAGTAAAAAGAAAAAGAAGAGTCCCTTTACAGACCCATCTTGCATTTAATGGATCACTTGCCTTAGAGAGTGGGGATCATGATATTCATTATGCAGTGCTGCTTGTAGCACTACTGTAAAGCACTGGAAGTTTTCAGCTAGGTGTGAACAAAGTCATTTAATGACAATTGCATATTCATACTGTATGGGACTCATGTTGAGAATGCAAAAAACTGTAGTTGCCTATTGCATGTATTTGTTGCTGAATTTATTCCAAAAGCTGTCATTTATTCAACCTCCATACAAGGGCGGCGATAATCCATGCAGGTGTCATTTTGGAATAGTATTCAGAACCTGTTTTTGAACTTGTGGAATAGACATCGGCTGGAATATGATTTTAACCAATCAGCATTCAGGATTAGACCCACCCATTGTATAATTTTGAATACATGCCACTCTGAGTTTAGGAAACAATACGCAGTGGTGTAAAGTACTTAAGTAAAAATACTTTAAAGTACTAGTTAAGTTGTTTTTGGGGGTATCTGTACTTTACTTTACTATTAATATTTTGACCACTTTTACTTTTACTTCACGACATTCCCAAAGAACATATTGTAATTTTTACTCCATATTATTTTCCTGACTACCCAAAGTACCCGTAACATTTTGAAAGCTTAGCAGAACAGGACAATTGTGAAATTCACGCACTTATCAAGAGAACACGTGGTCATCCCTACGGCCTATGTTCTGCTGGACTCACTGAACAAACATTCATCTTTGTAAATAATGTCTGAGCGTCAGAGAGTGCCTCTGGCTATCCATACATTTTAAAAACAAGAACATGGTGCCGTCTGATTTGCTTAATATAAGGAATTTGAAATGATTTACACTTTTACTTTTGTATACTTTTACTTGAATACACACTTGGCTAAAATGAGAGATTCCTTAATAGAAAGTTGGAACAGGCTCAACTTTTATAGCACCGTCAAAAACATCACCATATGTGAGTGCAGTAATCTACGCTGTGTGGAACAAGGACAAAAGCTCCAATGATCAGAAGTAATGGCTTCTTCTCGAAAGCATGGAAACCATCTGTCCACGGAGCGTAAGTGTCACCACAGATGTCCTGAGGGAGGGCACTCCCCCGGTCTCCCTGTGCTATTGTTCTTAACGGAAGCCTTGTGCCCTCCATGGCTTGATCAATCACAAGCTCACAGGAGCCTGAAATAGCCCCTACTCAATCACTCACCCTCCCAACCATCCTCCACTACCAAGGCCACCCTCAACCACCTGCTCCCTTTACTGGCAGCCCCACTGGCATGAGGAAGCTAGCTGGCTGGCTATCCTCTGTGTGCTATCCTCTGTGTGCTATCCTCTGTGTGCTATCCTCTGTGTGCTATCCTCTGTGTGCTATCCTCTGTGTGCTATCCTCTGTGTGCTATCCTCTGTGTGGTATCCTTTGTGTGGAGGATGGGGGGAAGGGGAGGAGCGGCAGAGGCAGGGGGAGTCAAGCGGGATATTGACTTTAGCAGGGAGCAGAAGGCCGTCAGCTGAACGCCTGAGATGTTTCCTTCATAGCAGGCAGCTTTCACAGAAGATTAGACACTCGCCAACTGTCTGGTTTTGGGTTAGTGTACAAGGCCTACCTGCACAGAATACTGATGACCTCTGTAGTGTAGTGTTCTTCAGGCCTTTATCTTCAGAAGGACTCTCTCTCTCGCAGAGTGTGTGTGTTTCTCTGTGTGTGTGTGTGTTTTCTGTGTGTGTGTGTGTTACCGACGGTAGTGCGACAGAGGATCAGTGACGATTACGCTTACTCTCAGTCACCACCATTCACGCTGTAGAATCTATCCTAGTGTACATGTTGTTTATGGCTGAGAATAAAAGCTCGAGCTCCAGTGAAACGGAAGGGAGTGACTGCCCACAACAACTCCATATCAGCATCACCGTGTTCCATGGCGGGAGTTGTTGGTCTTTATTTACCGGTTGACAACCACCTCTATAAGGCTGTAGAGTTGCTATAAGCCCTCTTTGGCCCTGGCAGAATGCAGCCTCTCCATGATAAGGGGCCTCTGTCCTTGTCATGAGGAGTGATTTCCTTCTGTCAACTCACAGGCAGCCCTCTTCCCCATCCCTCCCTTTTAGTTTTCCCCGCTTCTCCTCTCTTCCCCTCTCATCTCCTCTTTTCCAACCTGATAGATTCACGCTCTCTTCCCTCCCCTGCCCTCCTCCATCCCCAAAACAAGCCTCTCTTTCCCTTCAGGGATTCATTTCCACCAGGCACCAGGGGGCTCAGATCAGAAGTGATTGTCTGCAACAACAGAGCCGAGAGAGAAAAAAAGACTGCTGCTGTCCTTGTACTGTGATCACACGAGCAGGCATCCATCTTCTGATGTTCATAAGCTTTTATGAGCTCTTATATAAAAGTCAGACATGCCTTATAAGAATAATGCGTCCTCACTACGCCCACTCTTTTAAAGTGTGGATCTCGGCAGATAAGCAGATGAGAGTGAAATGTGAAATCATCTTCCCAGTCGTTAGGATATCTCACCACCCACATACCTCATTTACGGTTCTGTCCTGGTCTCCCAGGCGTCGCACCTCTTGTGTTCGTCAGCTCTGTGCATCGACGTGTCAACAGCTCTTGTTTAGTAATTAGAGCTCATGATAATAGACTGAATCCCACAATACCAGATACTCATCTCCATCCTCCTTCTTGCCCTTATACAATCCCTCTCTTTGAATCAAAAACATCAGAACATGAGGAAAGTATTCAAGTTAGTCAACTTCTGCAACTTCTGCTTACAGTTCTGCTTACAAATAAGGGAGCATTTGAGGACAGCGTCATGTTTTTTCATGCAACACTAGAATAGGACAACTCATCTGAACAAAACGTTGATTTGTACTCAGCGATGATTGGAGACAAAGTTGGACTGACTGTGCCTGGCCACAAGGTCACGGAGTGGGACTGACTGTGCCTGGCCACAAGGTTACAGAGTGGGACTGACTGTGCCTGGCCACAAGGTCACAGAGAGCGACTGACTGTGCCTGGTCACAGAGTGCGACTGACTGTGCCTGGCCACAAGGTCACGGAGTGGGACTGACTGTGCCTGGCCACAAGGTCACAGAGTGGGACTGACTGTGCCTGGCCACAAGGTCACAGAGTGGGACTGACTGTGCCTGGCCACAAGGTCACAGAGTGGGACTGGCTGTGCCTGGCCACAAGGTCACAGAGTGGGACTGACTGTGCCTGGCCACAAGGTCACAGAGTGGGACTGACTGTGCCTGGCCACAAGGTTACAGAGTGGGACTGACTGTGCCTGGCCATAAGGTCACAGAGAGCGACTGACTGTGCCTGGCCACAAGGTCACAGAGTGGGACTGACTGTGCCTGGCCACAAGGTCACAGAGTGGGACTGACTGTGCCTGGCCACAAGGTCACGGAGTGGGACTGACTGTGCCTGGCCACAAGGTCACAGAGTGGGACTGACTGTGCCTGGCCACAAGGTCACAGAGTGGGACTGACTGTGCCTGGCCACAAGGTCACAGAGTGGGACTGACTGTGCCTGGCCACAAGGTCACAGAGTGGGACTGACTGTGCCTGGCCACAAGGTCACAGAGTGGGACTGACTGTGCCTGGCCACAAGGTCACAGAGTGGGACTGACTGTGCCTGGCCACAAGGTTACAGAGTGGGACTGACTGTGCCTGGCCATAAGGTCACAGAGAGCGACTGACTGTGCCTGGCCACAAGGTCACAGAGTGGGACTGACTGTGCCTGGCCACAAGGTCACAGAGTGGGACTGACTGTGCCTGGCCACAAGGTCACAGAGAGCGACTGACTGTGCCTGGCCACAAGGTCACAGAGTGGGACTGACTGTGCCTGGCCACAAGGTCACAGAGTGGGACTGACTGTGCCTGGCCACAAGGTCACAGAGGGGGACTGACTGTGCCTGGCCACAAGGTCACAGAGGGGGACTGACTGTGCCTGGCCACAAGGTCACAGAGAGCGACTGACTGTGCCTGGCCACTGGGACAGAGATAAAATGTCAGTACCACTGTAAATAAGAACAGAAATGATAAAGACTGCAGTCTGCTTACATTGACTGGTAAAGGGTCCGTTTTCTTTCAGTGCCTCAGAGATTTGAATCTCCCTCGCTAAATCTTCCACCTTCTCTCCTTTGGCTTGAACGAGGTTATACGAACTTAAATATTGTTTTTGAAGTTTAGTTAACCATTTCGTCTCTGTAGATCAGTTGTAATATGTGTGTACATTTCTACAAATGAGTCGTATATCAGTTATGGTATAATATAATATATATAGTATATAACTGTATACGTCCCCTCCAGTTGTAAAGAGAGAGAGGCCCAGATATGATTTCAGCCAGTTTGAGAGACTTAGATATTATGTTATATTCTGCACACAGCAATGCAACAGGTAGTCAGTTTTAAAAAAAAGAGCCAAATCTCCCTTTTTTGGCCACAATGAAAACAGAGGACGTTGACAGGATACGGAAGAGAACCCACCACTTCATAGTAATCCCCCTTATAGAAATCAGATGGTAAACCATCGATGCCAGGGGCTCGGCCTGATGAGAGCTGCATAAATGCAGTGGACAGCTACTGCAGAGTAATGTAAGAGTCCAAAGCAGCTCTCTGCTCAGGTCCAAATTGAGGAAGTCCATGTAACAACTGTTCAGCACACAGAGGATCACAATCCTCCGCCTTGTAGAGGGCAGAGTAGAAATCCACGGCATGTTGGTGCAACTCACCGTCATCCGTGGTCACCTTGCCATCAGGGAGACGAAGGCAGACCATCTGTTTGCGTTGCAATGTCGACTGACCGAGGTCAAAAAAACTCCATATCCTCAAGGGTAGCAAAGCGAGACCTTATCAAGGCACCCTTCTATCTTTTATGTAAAAACGACCTCAGTTCATGTCTCTTGTCCTATTAGTTCATGGCTAATCCGGGGTCATTTTGAGTGAGATTTGATGTCCTGTTCAAGGGCCCTGATAGTCTCTTTAACGCCATTACTAGACAGAGCAGTATACCTTTGACAAAACACACGTATTTTGGCCTTCCCAACCTCCCACCATTGTCTCAAGGACTCAAAATTCCATTTAATAACCCTCCATTTTTACCCAAAACAACAAAAACTTTTCACAAAACAAGGCGTCATGTAATAACCTTCGTGGACAAGTGAACATCAACAGTAACAATAGGGTGATCAGAAAACCCACAGGAGTAATATCACACCTTCCAACCCTACTACAGTAGGTAGATACACACAACATGTCTAACCTTCCAACCCTACCACAGTAGTGGTCAGATACACACAACCTGTCTAACCTTCCAACCCTACCACAGTAGTGGTCAGATACACACAACCTGTCTAACCTTCCAACCCTACTACAGTAGTGGTCAGATACACACAACCTGTCTAACCTTCCAACCCTACTACAGTAGTGGTCAGATAGACACAACCTGTCTAACCTTCCAACCCTACTACAGTAGTGGTCAGATACACACAACCTGTCTAACCTTCCAACCCTACCACAGTAGTGGTCAGATACACACAACCTGTCTAACCTTCCAACCCTACTACAGTAGGTAGATACACACAACATGTCTAACCTTCCAACCCTACCACAGTAGTGGTCAGATACACACAACCTGTCTAACCTTCCAACCCTACTACAGTAGGTAGATACACACAACATGTCTAACCTTCCAACCCTACTACAGTAGTGGTCAGATACACACAACCTGTCTAACCTTCCAACCCTACTACAGTAGGTAGATACACACAACATGTCTAACCTTCCAACCCTACTACAGTAGTGGTCAGATACACACAACCTGTCTAACCTTCCAACCCTACTACAGTAGTGGTCAGATACACACAACCTGTCTAACCTTCCAACCCTACTACAGTAGTGGTCAGATACACACAACCTGTCTAACCTTCCAACCCTACTACAGTAGGTAGATACACACAACATGTCTAACCTTCCAACCCTACCACAGTAGTGGTCAGATACACACAACCTGTCTAACCTTCCAACCCTACCACAGTAGTGGTCAGATACACACAACCTGTCTAACCTTCCAACCCTACCACAGTAGTGGTCAGATACACACAACCTGTCTAACCTTCCAACCCTACTACAGTAGTGGTCAGATACACACAACCTGTCTAACCTTCCAACCCTACCACAGTAGTGGTCAGATACACACAACCTGTCTAACCTTCCAACCCCTACCACAGTAGTGGTCAGATACACACAACCTGTCTAACCTTCCAACCCTACCACAGTAGTGGTCAGATACACACAACCTGTCTAACCTTCCAACCCTACACAGTAGTGGTCAGATACACACAACCTGTCTAACCTTCCAACCCTACCACAGTAGTGGTCAGATACACACAACCTGTCTAACCTTCCAACCCTACTACAGTAGTGGTCAGATACACACAACCTGTCTAACCTTCCAACCCTACCACAGTAGTGGTCAGATACACACAACCTGTCTAACCTTCCAACCCTACTACAGTAGTGGTCAGATACACACAACCTGTCTAACCTTCCAACCCTACCACAGTAGTGGTCAGATACACACAACCTGTCTAACCTTCCAACCCTACTACAGTAGTGGTCAGATAGACACAACCTGTCTAACCTTCCAACCCTACTACAGTAGGTAGATACACACAACATGTCTAACCTTCCAACCCTACTACAGTAGTGGTCAGATACACACAACCTGTCTAACCTTCCAACCCTACCACAGTAGTGGTCAGATACACACAACCTGTCTAACCTTCCAACCCTACCACAGTAGGTCAGATACACACAACCTGTCTAACCTTCCAACCCTACTACAGTAGGTAGATACACAACCTGTCTAACCTTCCAACCCTACTACAGTAGGTAGATACACACAACCTGTCTAACCTTCCAACCCTCAGTAGTGGTCAGATACACACAACCTGTCTAACCTTCCAACCCTACTATAGTAGTGGTCAGATACACACAACCTGTCTAACCTTCCAACCCTACTACAGTAGGTAGATACACACAACCTGTCTAACCTTCCAACCCTACTACAGTAGGTAGATACACACAACCTGTCTAACCTTCCAACCCTACTACAGTAGGTAGATACACACAACATGTCTAACCTTCCAACCCTACCACAGTAGTGGTCAGATACACACAACCTGTCTAACCTTCCAACCCTACTACAGTAGTGGTCAGATACACACAACCTGTCTAACCTTCCAACCCTACTACAGTAGTGTTCAGACACACACAACCTGTCTAACCTTCCAACCCTACTACAGTAGTGGTCAGATACACACAACCTGTCTAACCTTCCAACCCTACTACAGTAGTGGTCAGACACACACAACATGTCTAACCTTCCAACCCTACCACAGTAGTGGTCAGATACACACAACCTGTCTAACCTTCCAACCCTACTACAGTAGTGGTCAGATACACACAACCTGTCTAACCTTCCAACCCTACTACAGTAGTGGTCAGATACACACAACCTGTCTAACCTTCCAACCCTACTATAGTAGTGGTCAGATACACACAACCTGTCTAACCTTCCAACCCTACTACAGTAGTGGTCAGATACACACAACATGTCTAACCTTCCAACCCTACCACAGTAGTGGTCAGACACACACAACCTGTCTAACCTTCCAACCCTACTACAGTAGTGGTCAGACACACACAACCTGTCTAACCTTCCAACCCTACTACAGTAGTGGTCAGACACACACAACATGTCTAACCTTCCAACCCTACCACAGTAGTGGTCAGATACACACAACCTGTCTAACCTTCCAACCCTACTACAGTAGTGGTCAGATACACACAACCTGTCTAACCTTCCAACCCTACTACAGTAGTGGTCAGATACACACAACCTGTCTAACCTTCCAACCCTACTACAGTAGTGGTCAGATACACACAACCTGTCTAACCTTCCAACCCTACTACAGTAGTGGTCAGATACACACAACCTGTCTAACCTTCCAACCCTACCACAGTAGTGGTCAGCCATGTGTACTGCCTCACTGTTGCCTTTCTTTCTCTCCACACATCAAAAAGCTCAAACTCGGTTTATAGGCCAGACTGTCACGGCTTTCGTCTGTAGAAGGAGAGGCGGACCAAAATGCAGCGTGGTTGTTATTCATTGTACTTTAATAAAGAAAACTGTACACGAATAAACTAACAAAACAACAAACGTGCGAAAACCTAAAACAGTCCTATCTGGTGCAAAACACAGAGACAGGAAAAATCACCCACAAACACACAGTGAAACCCAGGATACCTAAATATGGTTCCCAATCAGAGACAATGACTAACACCTGCCTCTGATTGAGAACCATATCAGGCCAGACATAGAAATAGACAAACAAGACATCCAACATAGAATGCCCACTCAGATCACACCATGACCAACCAAAACATAGAAACATACAAAGTAAACTATGGTCAGGGTATGACACAGACAGACAAGTAGCTGACCGCAGGTGAGGTTCTTCTGCAGTGTAATCAACAGTAAAATCCCCTGTCCAGTTCCAGTCCTCCCCTAAAATTGTAATTATTCACCTCCCTCCTCATGCCTTTTGCACACAATGTATATAGACTCTTTTTCTTTTCTTTTTTCTTTCTTTTTTCTACTGTGTTATTGACTTGTTTATTGTTTATTCCATTTGTAACTCTGTGTTGTTGTCTGTTCACACTACTATGCTGTAACGGCTATCTTCTGTTGAAGGAGGAGCGGACCAAAATGCAGCGTGGTACTTTTGAGACATATTTATTGAAGAACGAAAAAACACGAATACAAAAACAACAAACGGAAACGTGAAAACCTAAACAGTCCTATCTGGTGAAGACACAGAGACAGGAACAATCACCCATGAAAACACTCAAAGAATATGGCTACCTAAATATGGTTCCCAATCAGAGACAACGATAATCACCTGACACCTGATTGAGAACCGCCTCAGGCAGCCATAGACTATGCTATACACCCCACACAACCCCAAGACGAAACACACCACAAATAAACCCATGTCACACCCTGGCCTGACCCAATAAATGAAGATAAACATAATAAATATAGACCAGGGCGTGACATATGCTTTATCTTGGCCAGGTCGCAGTTGTAAATGAGAACTTGTTCTCAACTAGCCTACCTGGTTAAATAAAGGTGAAATAAAAATTTAAAAAATTTAAAAAACATACACCCCTCTTGGTCACACTGTCTTAAGGTTTCCTTTATTTGATCAAATACAGCAATACGCTCTGTACCTTTATTAATAGCATAAACATACAAATAATACAAATAAAAAAACAACCTTCACATTCTCTGTTGTAGACACCACAGTCACCCCTAAGCCTGAGGAAACCAGCATTGCCACCCCAGCACTGATATTAGCACCATGACTGAGCATATGCTGCCCCTCCCACCACATACCCCAGTCAACCTCACTAGCCTCATCACTATGTGTCTCCTGTAGAGAAACTACATGAAGCCTTTTCTGTTTTATAACTTCTAATACCCAAGCCCTCTTATTCCCTTCCCCCATTAATATTGAGATAACCTCCCCTATGTACCTCCATAAGAAAAGAGAAAAGAAAAACAGAGGAAACCACAAAGAAACCAGACAAAGAGAAAAATGCACCCTATGAGGCATGATAATCATCAATGTTTTAATTTCATTTAATAAGCATGTCGCTTATGGCCAACATTCCCGCAAACTGACTTTAAACGATAACTTCAAAGTCTGCTCGGGTGAGTGCAAAAACAAAAACACCTGTCACCGAAACGACATAACCTGTTTCAGAACCTGGTGTTTGCAACCCAGTAGGACAATTTTAATTGAACTTGCAAACTTCCCAAACTGCAATAACTTGCGCTCCAATAGCTCATTGGGAATAAAAGGCGGTACATTCGAAATCATAACCCTTGTTGACGGAGAAAAAAGTGGCGGAACTTGAATAAACATTCCTTTAAGAAGTACGCCATGCTTAACCATTCGATCGACAAGACGCTCTTCTTTAAGAAAAACCACCACCGCTTTGTTCATCCGCGACGTATAAGTAACAATTTCATATCCTACCTTCTCTCCTACGGCGACCAGAAACTCCTCCACAGTGACAGTAGCTTCAGTAACACACGTAATTATGCATAGAAAAAGCTAAACCACCAAGAAAAGGGAAAAAAAGATAACACAGGCGATCTAATTCCGACACCATTCACACTCGCTCATACAACTCCCAGCATGCACCAACACTCCCAGCATGCAGAGGGAAAGAAAGAGAGAGCGAGAGAGAGAGCGAGCGAGAGAGAGAGAGAGAGAGAGAGAGAGAGAGAGAGAGAGAGAGAGAGAGAGAGAGAGAGAGAGAGAGAGAGAGAGAGAGAGAGAGAGAGAGAGAGATATGAGTGAACAGCTGTAGCCCAGGGAAGAAGTTACAACATTCTCTCTCATAAACAACATCCGAACTACCTGCAACGGCCAGATGCCCCGCGGCTCATTAGCTATGCAAATGTAGCACACCTTACATTCGTCTTGGTGGAATCCAACCAATACTCCACAGTGAGGTGGCCATCAGTCATCCCGTATTGGATTACGCCAGACAATGGAATTGGATATGCTAACGTATGCATATCATTGCAGGTAAGGTGACATGATATCTTGCAGCATTGCATCAGAGTGAGTTAAGGGAGGGGCCCTCACCATAGCAACATGTAGGGAGGGGAGGGGCCAGGGTGCTCTGGGTGTTACGCAACACCATAGCAGGGTGGACACCAAACAATGTCATCGTTTATACACAGCTGCTACGGTATCTTCCTCATAGCACTGCCAACAATCCTGCATATTCAACGCTGTAGATGTAGTTACGTAAGGGGTCACTTTGATTTCTCTCTCTCTTTTCTCACCTCTATTTCTATTTTCCTCCCTTTCTTCCTCTCCTCCTACTTTCTTTCCCTCCCTTTTTTCCACCTCTCCTCCTCTCTCCCCCGCTCCACCCGTCACCCCTCGCTGTGTCTCTGGCCGTGCTTAGTGGGCGCGGGCCGCTGTGATCCTCTGTGAGCGCTCTCAGGGTTGGCCCTGATGATGCATCACCAGCTGGAAGGCACAGAAGAAGAGAAAGAAGAGAAGCGATCTAGCTATCTCTTCCAACAGTTCACTGAGGATCAGTGGTGTTCTCCTGCTTTCATCTCAGCAGCTCTCAGTGAGCTGCCACCTGCATGCCCTTTATCTGAGCCCACACTCTCTTCATCCATCTATTCCTCCATTCATCCATCCAGTCTGGCTCTGCACATACAGCAGATACAGATACAGCATTGTTGGCGACAAAAAACACTTGATAAGGATTTTGCCCCGTGAGAAATGTTGCTGTGGGTTGCAACACACAGCACTTTCATCACAATCTCCCTTTCCTCTATTTCTCTGTTTGTGACGGAGACATCCCTCACACATGTATGTCTGAATGCCACTCTTCATGACTCCAGTACTGGTCCCCCTCTCCTTAATGTGTGGGTGGAACGTTCCCAGCCATTGGAAGGCGCATCGGAACACTGCAGCATTCCATGATTTCCCTGGGCACCCATAAAGCATTGCACCAAACCTGGGATCCAGTTCCCTGGTGACCCGGCCGTACCGCAAATCCCCGAAGTTCCTCACTGACGTCACGCCATGAATATCAGCCTTCCTATTCCGAAGCCTCGTGGAGTTAATCGTTTCCCCGGCCGACTCCTGGGAGATGAAATCCCCCGTTCTCTCTCAGGTTTTCAATAATGGCCCAGTAAGCTGATGCATGTAGAGTTAACGTCATAATAACATGGGTTCTTTAAAACTACAGTTTGGATCATCGCCAGTTAGGAGGGTTTGACTCCTCCAGGTTAGGTGGCTTTTGTTGCTTCAATGCTTAATCTTTACATATGAAAAAACAATCCACTCTGAAGAGATCCATACTGAATGGATGAACAGTGTGGATGTCCGAGCTGGCATTATTCCCCACTGACGGTGAAGCACGACTTTATCTCCCATTTCTCAACGACCTCCTCTAGTTGTTAAGAGCAGGTCATGCACCAAACTTTCCGAGTTCCTAGGAGAGACACAAAAGCACATTCATGCCCCTGGCCACTGAAAATTATTCGACGTCTACTCTCTTAACTCTCTCCCCTTCTCCCTCGTTCCATTTATTCTCTCTCATAGTTTCTCATTCTCTTCAATCCCTCTTGCTCGGACTCTCTCTCTCTCTCTCTCTCTCTCTCTCTCTCTCTCTCTCCTCTCTCTCCCTCCTGCCATGAAACATTTAGAGGTGCCCTGAGCCTTGGTATCTACCAGTCAACCTGCTCCAATGGTCTCTCTACTATCTTTTTATTTTCTCTCTGTTTTGTGGCACTGTAGCAAGAGCCTCTAAACCCCTAAATCATGGATAGAGTTAACACTCGGCCATGAGTTCAACTATATTCCTATAGTGTACAAGGGATGCATTGTTCTTATATCTGACTGAATGGGTAAATGATGCAATACGTTACCACTATAGGTTTAGTGCTATGAGATCCAATCAGCAGTGAGGCAAAAAGCTATGAAATAGTCTCTGTCTTTGTTAAAAAGACGGCTCGGCCAGAGTGGAATTTGTTGATAAAGAACCTTCCCTTTCTATCTACAATGCGTTTAATTTGTTATGGAAGTATATCTTGCCGTTTTGTAAGACAGAGAATACAAAGTAAAACGAATAAAGGCATGGTAAAAAAAAAACGTCAAACTGACACCTGTAAAATACTTTAAAACAGCACGCACACACACACGCACACACACACGCACACACACACACACACACACACACACACACACAAACACACACATGATGGAGCCGCATTAGAGAGGGTCAAGAGCTTCAAGTTCTACACTGAGGACTTAACATGGTCCTCTCACACCAGCACAGTTGTGAAGAAGTCACGACAGCCTTCTTATTTTCCCTCAGGAGGCTGAAGAGATTTGCACAGATCCTCAAGAACTTTTACAGGTGCACCATCGAGAGCATTCTGACTGGTTGTATCACTGCCTGATATGACAACTGCACCACCCTTGACCGCAAGCCGTATAGCGGGTGGTGCGGACTGCCCAGCGCCTCACTGGTGGCGAGCGAGCTCCCAGCCATCCAGTACATTTGTGTCAGGCCTGAAAAATTGCCAAAGACTCCGGTAACCCCAGCCATGGTCTGTTCTCTCTGTTTCCCTCCGGCAGGCGGTACCAGAGCACCGTGTCTCGGACAAACAGGCTCCGAGACAGCTTCTTTCCCCAAGCCTTAAGACTGCCAAACAGCTAACAACAGCTGCCCACCCTCTTCCACAGACTATCTGCTCTGACTGTATGATCACCCACAGGTCTTTATCCACACAGTCACACACGCATTCACTCCCTCCCCACCCCCCCCCCCCACACACACATACACCGACACTCACACACTCACAACTGATGCCGTACACTCATCACCATGCACGCACACACTCCCCATGTCCACTGCTGCTATATTGATTATTATTGACTATTATCACCATTAGTATTTATCCTGCTACCAGTCACTTTAACCTGTTGACATAGTGGGGCAAAAAAGTATTTAGTCAGCCACCAATTGTGCAAGTTCTCCCATTTAAAAAGATGAGAGAGGCCTGTAATTTTCATCATAGGTACACTTCAACTATGACAGACAAAACAAGGAAAAGAAATCCAGAAAATCACATTGTAGGATTTTTAATTAATTTATTTGCAAATTATGGTGGAACATTTCACTTAACTGTTTTACAACTGCTGTATCCTGTGCACATGACAAGTACATGTTGAAACTTCAATACACACACGCAAACCAATGCACACATGCATACACACACACACACACACACACACACACACACACACACACACACACACACACACACACACACACACACACACACACACACACACACAAACAAACACATACACACTGACATGAAAACGGTGAAGTAAGGAGTTCTGTCTGCATTACACTACCCACTCCCAAACAGATATGTTCACTAGCCCTTCCTGTTTCCTCTGTGTTAACGTGTCAGCAGTGACTCGTGGCTATGAAAGCCTCCTCTGATGACTTGGAAGGCTGTACTGACTCCTGCAGGATGTTGAGGAGGAACTGTGGGAGCATATGGTGAGAGGAAGCACTGCTATGGAACCTTCTTCTTCAAAACAGCCATGCAGCAGCGTCTGCATTTCTCCCACTGCGCTCAAATATCCTCAGCAAATCTGACAGTAGTATCACTTGATCATTTTATCTGATATCTTTATTGTAGATATACGGTTCAAACACAGGAGGTTGGTGGCACCTGAATTGGGGAGGATGGGCTCGTGGTAATGGCTGGAGTGGAATAGGTGGAATGGCATCGAATACATCAAACACATGGTTTGATGCCATTACATTCACTCCGCTCCAGCCATTATTCAGAGCCGTCCTCCCCTTAACAGCCTCCAAGACAAAACGCACCAAACACACAATATATTTGTTTGCCAAACGCCATGGGAGTGGCTCTGCAGAAATTTGAGAAACGATAATAACAATAATAATAATACATTTAATTTGTGAAGTGCTTTTCTCACACCCAAGGAAAAACAATTATAATAAAAAGATAAATCCAAAACACAGAACAGGAAAACAGAATGAACATACAGTAGGTCCTTGAAAGCGTTCATGAACAGCTCAGTCTTTAGCTGTGCCTTCAACGAGGCTAGAGACTCTGCAGCCCTGACAGTGACTGGAAGTGCGTTCAGACAACGTGGTGGTTGCAGCAGACTCTCCATGCAAAAGGGGCTGGTAGTGAGAAGAGTTTGGCGTGAAGACAGCTTGTTGTGTGTGGAGGGGGGGATTCAGTATCTTCACTGAGGAAAACACTGACTGAGGAGTTGGGGGTTGTTGATTAGTGTGTGACGTTTGTGTTGCAACCACTTGTGGTCCTGTGTATTTTATTGAACAGTTTGCAGGTTTTAGTCCCTCAAATGTATTGACACCCACAAACCTTCACAACCTGTTGCAAGCATGCAAAGCTTCTTGCTGACATCTGCTATCATCTATCACTGCATCTAACATACTAGCACTGCGTGGTGCGGTATGATGATGATGATGAACAGGAGAAGAGAATGGAAGCCGGTGATTCACTAACAGTAATAAGTCCGTGATGTGGGAGTTACAGATGTAAGATCTTAATTTGGTAACTCTTTTGTTGCTCCGAATTTTCCTGCACGAAATACAAACTTTCCACTTTCCACTTTGAAATGTCAGACTTGATTTGCCCAAACGAAAAAGGCATCAACCCCTAGAAAAATGTAAATAAATTATAATCCACATAATAATTCACATTTCCTTTTTGCAGCAGCAATATTTTTCTGCTGAAGCAAACTGGCTCGAATGAAGATCCTATATCTGTAGACTCCCAACCCTCATTAGTGATCTGTCCTCTGTAGATTGAGTTTCCTGTATCCCTTCACTGTTGGTAAACAGGCGTGTGTGCCAGTAGAGAAGAGACAGTGGAGGTCTGTTTGATTTTGGCCCATGGAGCCTTGTCTGATCCCTGGCTAGGAGGAGTGGCTGTCTGTCTGGAGTCAGAGGGGAGTCTGGGGAATGGAGTCCTGCCAAGCACAGACACATGTCCGTCCAGGCCTGATCAAGCCAGACCCCTTCTGTGGCACCGGGAGCCAGCATCCAATCAGTCCTCAGTCCACCTGGCTGGGCACACTGCCGGCAAAGCTGGGGAGGCTAGGACAACGGCCAGCCAATCAGAGTCTGGAGGCTTATGAGAGTGAAATTACAAGATGATGTTACAATGCTGTTATTGCATCAAATGGTTGTTTTATGGTATAGAATAGGGTTCTTTGAACTCTATTGTGTCTGTGTAAACTGAGAGGTGCTTCTGAGATTGAACTCTTGCAACTGATTTATGATGGTCTTGTCCTCTCTCGGAGCCCGCATTCCATAGAATGAGTTGGAGTTTGTGTGCCGGAGATACCAGGGTGAAGATGGCTCAGCTATGGATAACTATGAGAGGAACCTTGTTTTGGGGGCCAGACCCTGGTTTTCACACAATGAGAACAGTCTTTACAGCAGATACTGTCTGCTGTGAATGATTCATTTTTTCATACGAAGTCTCACCTTGTGACCCATTCCACACATCTGTTGTTTGTCATGCAGACTAAGGGTGTGTATCTTTGCTATAAAATATCTTTGTATCCTTTGTGTCGGTGCTCTCAACCCCACAATCACCATGTTGGGTCGACCAGCAATCGTTATTGCTCTATGCTCCCTTGTCGATAAGTTTTGAATAAAGTAATATCCTGATTGGTGATTGACCTTGTCTCTCCTCATTATTGATTAGAATTTCCACAACAGGATTTAGTAAGAGAATTTGACAATCCTTAATTAATAAAAAATAATTGGTATCTTTTGCTTGACTGACACACATGCATGCACCTACGTACACACACACTCACCCATTTATGCCCACACACACTCACAGGTCATCTGTCTGTTCAGAGGCAGATCAGTAGCACATATACGGCTAGACACAGGGTTGGTAACAGAGGGACAGACAAAAATATGTCTGACTATGTATCCATCTGATGGCCGACGAACTGACCACACCAGCATCATGGCAAAACACACTCTGGTGTCCAAGACAAGGAATTGCTTTCCTCCTCCTCCTCCCACGTTGCTCCCTCTGCCTTCCCTCCAGCCGGCTCTCTCAGCACTGCATCTGTGAGCCCTAGCGCTGTGAGATGATGAGTCAGTATTTGTTTAGTGGCATTTTGCTAATGCCAACGTGGACCTGGGTGAAGAGAGAAAAACAAGCAGCAACTGTCTCTCCGTATGGACAGATGACAGATGACAGAGTGCCTGGCATGGCATGTTGCTGGCTCACACTGCCCTTTTTATTGCTCTCTACACTTCTGCTGGGTCTCCTACTGTGTGTGTGTGTGTGTGTGTGTGTGTGTGTGTGTGTGTGTGTGTGTGTGTGTGTGTGTGTGTGTGTGTGTGTGTGTGTGTGTGTGTGTGTGTGTGTGTGTGTGTGTGGCAATCCTCTGATGAATCACACACTGGGTTTAAGAGATACTACTTTCTATCTTGTCTCTTAACGAGAACATCGTGATTCAGAACACCGAGTCAACAATGACTCCTCTATCCCACCAGAGTGACCTGCTGTGGCATTTTGATTTCTGAATCTGACAGCCAAAACCACGGGACGCTGCCTCCACTGAACATTTTCCTCACCTCCTTTCGTCCCGTTACCCAGGTGGTCCTTGGCAGCCATTGTGTCATCGTCAGTCTCGAAGGGAGGAAGGGAGGAAGAAAGAGGGAATGGGCGTTTGCCTGAGACCCCCCCTCCCCCCTGTTCTCTTCACTCACTCATTAACTGGGATTTCATACATGTGCTAAGCCTGGATAATGGGTTTGCCTGTCCTCCCTTCTCCTCAGAGAAAGACTGCGTCCCAAATGGCACCCTACTCCTGAAGTAGTTGACTACTTTTGACTAGGGGGCCATGTAGTGCACTATATAGGGAATAGGGGGCCATTTGAGACACACTACACAAGAAGTGGAGCAGTTGCCTGAAGGGAAGAGCTGTCAGTCAGACAGTCACTTCCTTTTAAAGGGCCGTTTCAATCACCAAACACACATTACCTACCGCCAAGGGAGATGGAGAAAAGGTTGTTTGTGATTCAAGGGGTATTTTTGATTCAGTGGATAATAATGGATGCATGGTGTGTGTACTTCACGTCAAGATTCTCTCATCACATGATGTTATTGGTACCTTTGAATGTCTTATATGTGTTTTGTAGTGAGTGTGTGCTTGCGTGTGTGTATTCTTGTGCATGGCTGTGTAGGTGAGGGTGTTGGTGTGTGTGCATGCAAGCCTGTATTTATGTGTGTGCTTGTGTTTATGCGTGCACGCATGTTTCCCCATGTGTGTGATTGTCTAGTGTGCCTCCGGCAGCTGTGATGACCTCTTTGCTTGACTGTTGCGTGGGCTGCCATTAGTGCTGTCCTCCCGGGAGGTTGGTGATGTGTATTCCATGGTGATGACTGGGATAGTTATGTTTACTACTACCACTGCTGTTTACACCCACACATCTTAATAGCCTGACTGAGCTGTCCAACAGTAGCTGCTGATCAATAGCCCTGGTCCAGGAAGAAGGGAGGGAGAGGGAGAGGGAGAGGGAGAGGGGTGGAAAGAGAAATAGGTGGAAAAAGGGAGAGAGAAAGGGGGGGAGTGAGATAGGTGGATATGGAGAGATTGTACTCAGCTCCTTCTTCTCTCCTGGTGGCCTTCTTTCACCTCCTCTCAAAGCAGAAACCCCATTGAGGGCCATCCGTAATGAAGCAGATGTCATCTCACATTGGCTCTCTCCATTTATCATGGGGCTATTTTCTGTGAGGCTGCTGTGTGACGTAGCTGCTTCAACAGGCTGGCACATCCTGGATAGAACTGGGTCATTTGGACCTTTCCCATTTGGATGTGGCAGCAATGGACTGGTACTGGAGGAGAGGCACTTCAAGCATTTGAATAATAAAGAAGCACTTCTTAAATTTACTCCCATTGTCCTCCAAGAGTGGTTGAATATCTTCGTTTCGTCTGAGATTCAAGAAGGAACGCTCGTGGCTAGTTGGTTTGCTATGACGACCATGGTCTGTCTGGACATGACCAGAATACTATTTCACAAAAGCAGTGTTCTTTTAGGTGTGTTTGCTGTTCTGTAAGCCATGACCTGTGCGACCACTGGGATTATAATCATGTATATATTGCCATTACATTTCTGGACCGATGACCTTATACCACTGTTGTGTGAACTCTGTATGGTGGATGGAGAGCAATGTTAAATCAAAGTCACTCAAGCTAACTCTCACAAATGCACAGCAGAGCCCTGCAGTACTGTTTCTGTTGTTGATGGCTCTAGTTCACAAGGCTTGACCTTCGGTCTAACATTATATATATATATATAAGGCTTGGTCACTCTGAGCCATGTAGACAAGCCGCCAAGCCTGCTAGCAATTTTAACCTGTGTGTTTGACTTTAGTCATGCTGACCAGCCAGCCTGTGTTTTATAACGTGGTACTAGAGCCTCGCCACAGACAAACGCATGCTGGTGTCATAGCCAGATCTACTGTCTGCATAGTGGGTATGATGCAGTGACCTAATACACAATTATGTTCAGTCTTCATCAGCAGTGGGTGAAGGGGTTCACTGAAATAGACTGCTGACTGTCACTGGAGGTCTGAAGGACTTATTAACAAGCCTGGCATCTCACAACACAAACCTGCACTATCTCTGAGCCCCAGCTAATGATGCTAGGCAGTGTCTCAGCTGCATTGGAGCGGTGTGTGGGTCTCTCTTCCTCAGAGCAGTATGCCATGTGACAGCATAATGCTGATTCACCTCACCACTCTGAAAAGACGTGTTGGTAAAATGAATTCTCTCTCTCTCTTCAATCTCTGTCTCATTGCATTAGGGCTGCCATATAAAAGCCATGTAGACCTTACATTAGCCACAGACAGAGGTCTTAAGAAGTGGTCATCCATAGTTTCCATGGGTCCTCATCTGTCCCTGTCCATCCCCCATTATGGTGAAGAAGATGCTCTTTGGCTCCATGTCTGAACACACATACAGCACTGTATCCTGATATCTGTAACAGCCAAGTGTCTGTGGTGGATATACTGCTATGTATAGCTTCTCCTTTGTGTCACCTCTCCTTCGTCTTCCATCAATTGTTAGCGCTGCGGTTCGTCCCGGCTGGAAAATAAAAGAGCTGATAAGGAATATGGAAGATAAAAACCTGGGGCTTTATCAGTCAAATTAGAGTGTTAATGGCGTCAAGGTCAGAGTGGGACGCTTTTAGAAATCGGGGGTCTGGCTTTTAACACAGTCACACATTCTCCCAGTAAGAGGAGTGATGATTAAAAAGTGCACTGCCACCCTGTGGGTTTTACTAGTGGGGTGTGGGGTTCGACGAGGAGTTTACACAGTAGCCACTGAGAGAGAGAGAGAGAGAGAGAGAGAGAGAGAGAGAGAGAGAGAGAGAGAGAGAGAGAGAGAGAGAGAGAGAGAGAGAGAGAGAGAGAGAGAGAGAGAGAGAGAGAGAGAGAGAGAGAGAGAGAGCGCACATATGGTAACAGAAGCCAGAGAGGGAAATATTAACTGAGGAATAAAATGGTGACAGCAGAAAATGACATTGAGCTCTACCATGGTGCGTATGTCTCTGTGTGGAGGAGAGCGAGGGGCTGTAGGTGGTGGGAGGAGAGAGATGGACTGTCACTGTGGTAGCCTTGCTGCTGTAACTACGCTCTCTCTCTCTCTCGCTGTCACACAACAGACATGTCTCATTGGAGCAGATGTCTGTTACTCCAGCCGTAACTCTGACATGTTCCCATGATTATAACAATGTCAGTTTCCCATTAAATTCCATTCGATTTCTGCATGAAATCATCAGCGCTGGCACACAGAGGATTATGAAACAAGATTTTGTGGGGGGTTTTTGTGCTCTCTTACACTCACTCTCTCTCTCTCTTCCCCTCCCTCTCTCTCTCTCTTTTATCTGATTCAATCTCACCTCGGTCTGATAAAAGAGTGACAAATGTTCCTTTTTCTTCAAAACATCCTACTCCTCTTCCATACTAAAACTCTCTTTCTCTCCGTCTTCTATAAGGATAAGTTACATACTGTATTGATCCCTCAATGTTGCTTTTCTCCCCCTCAGTCAAGGCAGTCAATTGGTTCCTGTCCAACTTCCTTCATTCTCCCTTCATCTCTCTCTCTCTATACCAATCTCTCTTCCTTTCTCTTTCCTTTGTCCGTCTCTCTCTATTGTTCTATCTCTCTCTCACTCCCTCTTTCTTACCAACTCTTAAACAATAATAGGCTTTTCATAGCAGTAAGGCTGAAGTGGATTCTCTGCCATCCAAATAACATGAAGGGTGGTTTAATTTTTCAAAATAATTAACACAAAGCCCCAAACTGAAACACATTGGCCAAAAGGACACATTTCAATTGCAAAATGCATTAAGAATTTCAAAACATTAAATACATGACACAAAATCAACTACCTCCATCAAAGCATAGAAAAATATTATTTCAATCAATCGTTTCAAAATGTCCCAATAAACACTAACAACACCTGTCAATATACGCTAACATGGTTAATCCTCTTTTATATGTCTGTACCATTTGCTGATACTATAATTATAGTATGCACCATGAAAGGCAGGTAAACATATTAGTACAGTATGAGTTCTATTCTTTTGTCCTAAAATGATTTGACCAACGATAACCAATGCAGTCAAGAGCATGAATATCCAGAAACGAAAGGCTTTATTTGACCTTTCTCCATTTGACCTGAGGGCTGAACTATCTTCCTCTGTGGGCAGCTCTACCTCTCCCTTGTCCTTGCCCTCTGCCTTTTAATTGGTCCATTATTGCAAACAGCAGCTCAGAGGTGACCTTTTTTATGCATGGGATAGGGAATGATTGCTGATTGAACAATTGCACAAAGAAGTTTTGCACACATTACAGAAGAGGTTCACATTCAAGAGAGTAATTTGCATCAGCTGTGAGCAAAAGTTTGAATTTTGTTTGTCATGATTTGAGTTTTGCGTCTTTTGTAGAGAGTTGTGTTTACTGCTTTGCACAAATGTGCTTAGCGTTTGCATTGTGTGTGAAAGCAATGAGAAATTACTTACAGTTTTTTTTGCGCTAATTAGGTTATGATGGAGATCCAGTGGACCCCAGTTTCATTAAAAGTGTCTTAGCGATTGAGAAAAGCTGTAAAACATCAGGGGGTGGCTAGGAGACGCAGGGAGAACTCAAATAAGTAAAAAGGGTGAGATGTGAAACCTACATAAAAGCTCTCTCTCCTCGGTATGCCAGAAACTCCCAATCCCACCAGTTTTTTCTTCTTCTTATCAGTGATTTTTCTCCCGCTCTTCATCCTTCTTTTCCCCCTCCCCTTCCTTCCCATGTACACTTTGAAAGGCATCCCCTTCCCTGGCTGTCACTGCAGGGCATCCATCCGCGTGCAGCTCAACACAATGTATAATGATGTAAACAGATAAGAGTCCCACTACGACAACCCACCCGCCCGCCTGGGCGTTCCTCTGATCTACCTGGGATATTGGAGTGGAGCGGGGAAACGGCAGGCAGCAGATTTTACTCTGGCGGCCCCTCCTCTCACCCTGCCACTCTCCATTTTCTACAGCCCCATCTGCAGCCATCTCTCTCCCAGGTAGAGGGAGATGAGATGCAGACAGAGCACTCCCACGGACTCTCTCTTTCTCTCTCTGGACCCTGTGTGTTTGGAGTGGAAAGGGTACTTGAAAGGCCTCCATCCTCGGCACACATTTAAGAGAAGGAGAACTAAGGCATTAAGGTAATTTGGGTTACAACAGCAATTTGTGTCAAGCACTCAAAGCCGAGGGCAGCAGTCATTTGAATGCGACGTCTTCGGAGACGTTTCCTCTTCGTATAAACTTATTGGGGCTGATTATGCATGATAATACATCTATTGGTGGTTAGGTATACCTTCTGTTCTCTAGCAGGTCTGCTAAGGTAATGCATTTGGTTGAACTTGCAAATCACCTCCTTTGAGCCTCAGAACGCTCTCTGATCTCTAGACCTCGGGTGGCATACAGAGAAGAGCAAACTAAAAGGTTTTAATGATTGATTTGAATGGGTTTTGCTTTTGGAAAAATCTACAGAATTCATGAAATAACATCAAGAAAGGTAACATCAAACGACCCCTTCATTTTTAAAATTATATTTCATACGTGTTATTTAATAACTGTGTATCAGTGTCTGTCTGTTATTCAAAGAAAGGAGCCATAACACTTGAAATAATCTCTGTTTTTAAAGAAAGTCATTTACAGCTGAAAGTCTGATAACACAAAGATGATATTGTATTGAGCCTTGCACCGGGCCCCTTTGAACAAACATTTCCTTTGAACAAACATTTCCACTGCAGATGTAGAAGCTCTGAGTTACACCCTATAATTATATTTCGATGTGTTTTATTCTCTTTGAAATCTTTATGGTCAAAAAGGCAGGCTCAGCACTGCCCCCAATGCAACAAAACAGTTTTGTCCACTTGTTCCACTTGTTTAGGTGGCAGCTAGTCAGGTATCCAGCAGATTGCCAGCAGGTAGCCTAGTGGTTAGAGTGTTGGGTCAGTAACTGAAAGGTTGCTGGTTCGAATCCACAAGGTAAAAAATCTTTTTCTGCCCCTGAACAAGGCAGTTAACCCACTGTTCCCTGGTAGGCTGTCATTGTAAATTAAATTTGTTCTTAACTGACTTGCCTAGTTAAAAAATATACACTGCTCAAAAAAATAAAGGGAACACTAAAATAACACATCCTGAATTAATGAAATATTCTTATTAAATACTTTTTTCTTTACATAGTTGAATGTGCTGACAACAAAATCACAGAAAAATTATCAATGGAAATCAAATGTATCAACCCATGGAGGTCTGGATTTGGAGTCACACTCAAAATTAAAGTGGAAAACCACACTACATGCTGATCCAAATTTGATGTAATGTCCTTAATTAAAACAAGTCAAAATGAGGCTCAGTAGTGTGTGTGGCCTCCACGTGCCTGTATGACCTCCCTACAACGCCTGGGCATGCTCCTGATGAGGTGGCGGATGGTCTCCTGAGGGATCTCCTCCCAGACCTGGACTAAAGCATCCCCTAACTCCTGGACAGTCTGTGGTGCAACGTGGCGTTGGTGGATGGAGCGAGACATGATGTCCCAGTGCTTGGATTCAGATCTGGGGAATGGGCGGGCCAGTCCATAGCATCAATGCCTTCCTCTTGCAGGAACTGCTGACACACTCCAGCCACATGAGGTCTAGCATTGTCTTGCATTAGGAGGAACCCAGGGCCATCCGCACCAGCATATGGTCTCACAAGGGGTCTGAGGATCTCATCTCGGTACCTAATGGCAGTCAGGCTACCTCTGGCGAGCACATGGAGGGCTGTGCGGCCCCCCAAAGAAATGCCACCCCACACCATGACTGACCCACCGCCAAACCGGTCATGCTGGAGGATGTTGCAGGCAGCAGAACGTTCTCCACAGCGTCTCCAGACTCTGTCACGTCTGCCACAGGTGTGAACCTGCTTTCATATGTGAAAGTGGCGAATTTGCCAATCTTGGTGTTCTCTGGCAAATGCCAAACGTCCTGCACGGTGTTGGGCTGTAAGCACAACCCCCACCTGTGGACGTCGGGCCCTCATACCACCCTCATGGAGTCTGTTTCTGACCATTTGAGCAGACACATGCACGTTTGTGGCCTGCTGGAGGTCATTTTGCAGTGAGTTCACAAAGGGTATAGTCAGACCCAGCCTAGATAAAGCTGTGATTATCAGTGAGTTCACAAAGGGTAGAGTCAGACCCAGCCTAGATAAAGCTGTGATTATCAGTGAGTTCACAAAGGGTATAGTCAGACCCAGCCTAGATAAAGCTGTGATTATCAGTGAGTTCACAAAGGGTATAGTCAGACCCAGCCAAGATGAAGTTGTGATTATCAGTGAGTTCACAAAGTTGTAGTCAGACCCAGCCTAGATAAAGCTGTGATTATCAGTGAGTTCACAAAGGGTATAGTCAGACCCAGCCAAGATAAAGCTGTGATTATCAGTGAGTTCACAAAGGGTATAGTCAGACCCAGCCTAGATGAAGTTGTGATTATCAGTGAGTTCACAAAGGTGTAGTCAGACCCAGCCTAGATAAAGCTGTGATTATCAGTGAGTTCACAAAGGGTATAGTCAGACCCAGCCAAGATAAAGCTGTGATTATCAGTGAGTTCACAAAGGGTATAGTCAGACCCAGCCTAGATAAAGCTGTGATTATCAGTGAGTTCACAAAGGGTATAGTCAGACCCAGCCTAGATAACGCTGTGATTATCAGTGAGTTCACAAAGGGTATAGTCAGACCCAGCCTAGATAAAGCTGTGATTATCAGTGAGTTCACAAAGGGTATAGTCAGACCCAGCCTAGATAAAGCTGTGATTATCAGTGAGTTCACAAAGGGTATAGTCAGACCCAGCCTAGATGAAGTTGTGATTATCAGTGAGTTCACAAAGGGTATAGTCAGACCCAGCCTAGATAAAGCTGTGATTATCAGTGAGTTCACAAAGGGTATAGTCAGACCCAGCCTAGATAAAGCTGTGATTATCAGTGAGTTCACAAAGGGTATAGTCAGACCCAGCCTAGATAAAGCTGTGATTATCAGTGAGTTCACAAAGGGTATAGTCAGACCCAGCCTAGATGAAGTTGTGATTATCAGTGAGTTCACAAAGGGTATAGTCAGACCCAGCCAAGATAAAGCTGTGATTATCAGTGAGTTCACAAAGGGTATAGTCAGACCCAGCCAAGATAAAGCTGTGATTATCAGTGAGTTCACAAAGGGTATAGTCAGACCCAGCCTAGATGAAGTTGTGATTATCAGTGAGTTCACAAAGGTGTAGTCAGACCCAGCCTAGATAAAGCTGTGATTATCAGTGAGTTCACAAAGGGTATAGTCAGACCCAGCCAAGATAAAGCTGTGATTATCAGTGAGTTCACAAAGGGTATAGTCAGACCCAGCCTAGATAAAGCTGTGATTATCAGTGAGTTCACAAAGGGTATAGTCAGACCCAGCCTAGATAACGCTGTGATTATCAGTGAGTTCACAAAGGGTATAGTCAGACCCAGCCTAGATAAAAATGTGATTATCAGTGAGTTCACAAAGGGTATAGTCAGACCCAGCCTAGATAAAGCTGTGATTATCAGTGAGTTCACAAAGGGTAGAGTCAGACCCAGCCTAGATAAAGCTGTGATTATCAGTGAGTTCACAAAGGGTATAGTCAGACCCAGCCTAGATAAAGCTGTGATTATCAGTGAGTTCACAAAGGGTATAGTCAGACCCAGCCAAGATGAAGTTGTGATTATCAGTGAGTTCACAAAGTTGTAGTCAGACCCAGCCTAGATAAAGCTGTGATTATCAGTGAGTTCACAAAGGGTATAGTCAGACCCAGCCAAGATAAAGCTGTGATTATCAGTGAGTTCACAAAGGGTATAGTCAGACCCAGCCTAGATGAAGTTGTGATTATCAGTGAGTTCACAAAGGTGTAGTCAGACCCAGCCTAGATAAAGCTGTGATTATCAGTGAGTTCACAAAGGGTATAGTCAGACCCAGCCAAGATAAAGCTGTGATTATCAGTGAGTTCACAAAGGGTATAGTCAGACCCAGCCTAGATAAAGCTGTGATTATCAGTGAGTTCACAAAGGGTATAGTCAGACCCAGCCTAGATAACGCTGTGATTATCAGTGAGTTCACAAAGGGTATAGTCAGACCCAGCCTAGATAAAGCTGTGATTATCAGTGAGTTCACAAAGGGTATAGTCAGACCCAGCCTAGATAAAGCTGTGATTATCAGTGAGTTCACAAAGGGTATAGTCAGACCCAGCCTAGATGAAGTTGTGATTATCAGTGAGTTCACAAAGGGTATAGTCAGACCCAGCCTAGATAAAGCTGTGATTATCAGTGAGTTCACAAAGGGTATAGTCAGACCCAGCCTAGATAAAGCTGTGATTATCAGTGAGTTCACAAAGGGTATAGTCAGACCCAGCCTAGATAAAGCTGTGATTATCAGTGAGTTCACAAAGGGTATAGTCAGACCCAGCCTAGATGAAGTTGTGATTATCAGTGAGTTCACAAAGGGTATAGTCAGACCCAGCCAAGATAAAGCTGTGATTATCAGTGAGTTCACAAAGGGTATAGTCAGACCCAGCCAAGATAAAGCTGTGATTATCAGTGAGTTCACAAAGGGTATAGTCAGACCCAGCCTAGATGAAGTTGTGATTATCAGTGAGTTCACAAAGGTGTAGTCAGACCCAGCCTAGATAAAGCTGTGATTATCAGTGAGTTCACAAAGGGTATAGTCAGACCCAGCCAAGATAAAGCTGTGATTATCAGTGAGTTCACAAAGGGTATAGTCAGACCCAGCCTAGATAAAGCTGTGATTATCAGTGAGTTCACAAAGGGTATAGTCAGACCCAGCCTAGATAACGCTGTGATTATCAGTGAGTTCACAAAGGGTATAGTCAGACCCAGCCTAGATAAAAATGTGATTATCAGTGAGTTCACAAAGGGTATAGTCAGACCCAGCCTAGATAAAGCTGTGATTATCAGTGAGTTCACAAAGGGTATAGTCAGACCCAGCCTAGATGAAGTTGTGATTATCAGTGAGTTCACAAAGGGTATAGTCAGACCCAGCCTAGATAAAGCTGTGATTATCAGTGAGTTCACAAAGGGTATAGTCAGACCCAGCCTAGATAAAGCTGTGATTATCAGTGAGTTCACAAAGGGTATAGTCAGACCCAGCCTAGATGAAGTTGTGATTATCAGTGAGTTCACAAAGGGTATAGTCAGACCCAGCCAAGATAAAGCTGTGATTATCAGTGAGTTCACAAAGGGTATAGTCAGACCCATCCTAGATAAAGCTGTGATTATCAGTGAGTTCACAAAGGGTATAGTCAGACCCAGCCTAGATAAAGCTGTGATTATCAGTGAGTTCACAAAGGGTATAGTCAGACCAAGCCTAGATAAAGCTGTGATTATCAGTGAGTTCACAAAGGGTATAGTCAGACCCAGCCTAGATGAAGTTGTGATTATCAGTGAGTTCACAAAGGGTATAGTCAGACCCAGCCAAGATGAAGCTGTGATTATCAGTGAGTTCACAAAGGGTATAGTCAGACCCATCCTAGATAAAGCTGTGATTATCAGTGAGTTCACAAAGGGTATAGTCAGACCCAGCCTAGATAAAGCTGTGATTATCAGTGAGTTCACAAAGGGTATAGTCAGACCTAGCCTAGATAAAGCTGTGATTATCAGTGAGTTCACAAAGGGTATAGTCAGACCCAGCCTAGATGAAGTTGTGATTATCAGTGAGTTCACAAAGGTGTAGTCAGACCCAGCCTAGATAAAGCTGTGATTATCAGTGAGTTCACAAAGGGTATAGTCAGACCCAGCCAAGATAAAGCTCTGATTATCAGTGAGTTCACAAAGGGTATAGTCAGACCCAGCCTAGATTAAGCTGTGATTATCAGTGAGTTCACAAAGGGTATAGTCAGACCCAGCCTAGATAAAGCTGTGATTATCAGTGAGTTCACAAAGGGTATAGTCAGACCCAGCCTAGATAAAGCTGTGATTATCAGTGAGTTCACAAAGGGTATAGTCAGACCCAGCCTAGATAAAGCTGTGATTATCAGTGAGTTCACAAAGGGTATAGTCAGACCCAGCCAAGATAAAGCCGTGATTATCAGTGAGTTCACAAAGGGTGTAGTCAGACCCAGCCTAGATAAAGCTGTGATTATCAGTGAGTTCACAAAGGGTATAGTCAGACCCAGCCTAGATAAAGCTGTGATTATCAGTGAGTTCACAAAGGGTATAGTCAGACCCAGCCTAGATAAAGCTGTGATTATCAGTGAGTTCACAAAGGGTATAGTCAGACCCAGCCTAGATAAAGCTGTGATTATCAGTGAGTTCACAAAGGGTATAGTCAGACCCAGCCTAGATAAAGCTGTGATTATCAGTGAGTTCACAAAGGGTATAGTCAGACCCAGCCTAGATGAAGTTGTGATTATCAGTGAGTTCACAAAGGTGTAGTCAGACCCAGCCTAGATAAAGCTGTGATTATCAGTGAGTTCACAAAGGGTATAGTCAGACCCAGCCAAGATAAAGCTGTGATTCTCAGTGAGTTCACAAAGGGTATAGTCAGACCCAGCCTAGATAAAGCTGTGATTATCAGTGAGTTCACAAAGGGTATAGTCAGACCCAGCCTAGATAAAGCTGTGATTATCAGTGAGTTCACAAAGGGTATAGTCAGACCCAGCCTAGATAAAGCTGTGATTATCAGTGAGTTCACAAAGGGTATAGTCAGACCCAGCCTAGATGAAGTTGTGATTATCAGTGAGTTCACAAAGGTGTAGTCAGACCCAGCCTAGATAAAGCTGTGATTATCAGTGAGTTCACAAAGGGTATAGTCAGACCCAGCCAAGATAAAGCTGTGATTATCAGTGAGTTCACAAAGGGTGTAGTCAGACCCAGCCTAGATAAAGCTGTGATTATCAGTGAGTTCACAAAGGGTATAGTCAGACCCAGCCTAGATAACGCTGTGATTATCAGTGAGTTCACAAAGGGTATAGTCAGACCCAGCCTAGATAAAGCTGTGATTATCAGTGAGTTCACAAAGGGTATAGTCAGACCCAGCCTAGATAAAGCTGTGATTATCAGTGAGTTCACAAAGGGTATAGTCAGACCCAGCCTAGATAAAGCTGTGATTATCAGTGAGTTCACAAAGGGTATAGTCAGACCCAGCCAAGATGAAGTTGTGATTATCAGTGAGTTCACAAAGGGTATAGTCAGACCCAGCCTAGATAAAGCTGTGATTATCAGTGAGTTCACAAAGGGTATAGTCAGACCCAGCCTAGATAAAGCTGTGATTATCAGTGAGTTCACAAAGTTGTAGTCAGACCCAGCCTAGATAAAGCTGTGATTATCAGTGAGTTCACAAAGGGTATAGTCAGACCAGACCCAGCCAAGATAAAGCTGTGATTATCAGTGAGTGCACAAAGGGTATAGTCAGACCCAGCCTAGATGAAGTTGTGATTATCAGTGAGTTCACAAAGGTGTAGTCAGACCCAGCCTAGATAAAGCTGTGATTATCAGTGAGTTCACAAAGGGTATAGTCAGACCCAGCCTAGATAAAGCTGTGATTATCAGTGAGTTCACAAAGGGTATAGTCAGACCCAGCCTAGATAAAGCTGTGATTATCAGTGAGTTCACAAAGGGTATAGTCAGACCCAGCCTAGATAAAGCTGTGATTATCAGTGAGTTCACAAAGGGTATAGTCAGACCCAGCCTAGATAAAGCTGTGATTATCAGTGAGTTCACAAAGGGTATAGTCAGACCCAGCCTAGATAAAGCTGTGATTATCAGTGAGTTCACAAAGGGTATAGTCAGACCCAGCCTAGATAAAGCTGTGATTATCAGTGAGTTCACAAAGGGTATAGTCAGACCCAGCCTAGATAAAGCTGTGATTATCAGTGAGTTCACAAAGGGTATAGTCAGACCCAGCCTAGATGAAGTTGTGATTATCAGTGAGTTCACAAAGGTGTAGTCAGACCCAGCCTAGATAAAGCTGTGATTATCAGTGAGTTCACAAAGGGTATAGTCAGACCCAGCCAAGATAAAGCTGTGATTCTCAGTGAGTTCACAAAGGGTATAGTCAGACCCAGCCTAGATAAAGCTGTGATTATCAGTGAGTTCACAAAGGGTATAGTCAGACCCAGCCTAGATAAAGCTGTGATTATCAGTGAGTTCACAAAGGGTATAGTCAGACCCAGCCTAGATAAAGCTGTGATTATCAGTGAGTTCACAAAGGGTATAGTCAGACCCAGCCTAGATGAAGTTGTGATTATCAGTGAGTTCACAAAGGTGTAGTCAGACCCAGCCTAGATAAAGCTGTGATTATCAGTGAGTTCACAAAGGGTATAGTCAGACCCAGCCAAGATAAAGCTGTGATTATCAGTGAGTTCACAAAGGGTGTAGTCAGACCCAGCCTAGATAAAGCTGTGATTATCAGTGAGTTCACAAAGGGTATAGTCAGACCCAGCCTAGATAACGCTGTGATTATCAGTGAGTTCACAAAGGGTATAGTCAGACCCAGCCTAGATAAAGCTGTGATTATCAGTGAGTTCACAAAGGGTATAGTCAGACCCAGCCTAGATAAAGCTGTGATTATCAGTGAGTTCACAAAGGGTATAGTCAGACCCAGCCTAGATAAAGCTGTGATTATCAGTGAGTTCACAAAGGGTATAGTCAGACCCAGCCAAGATGAAGTTGTGATTATCAGTGAGTTCACAAAGGGTATAGTCAGACCCAGCCTAGATAAAGCTGTGATTATCAGTGAGTTCACAAAGGGTATAGTCAGACCCAGCCTAGATAAAGCTGTGATTATCAGTGAGTTCACAAAGTTGTAGTCAGACCCAGCCTAGATAAAGCTGTGATTATCAGTGAGTTCACAAAGATTATCAGTGAGTTCACAAAGGGTATAGTCAGACCCAGCCAAGATAAAGCTGTGATTATCAGTGAGTGCACAAAGGGTATAGTCAGACCCAGCCTAGATGAAGTTGTGATTATCAGTGAGTTCACAAAGGTGTAGTCAGACCCAGCCTAGATAAAGCTGTGATTATCAGTGAGTTCACAAAGGGTATAGTCAGACCCAGCCAAGATAAAGCTGTGATTATCAGTGAGTTCACAAAGGGTATAGTCAGACCCAGCCTAGATAAAGCTGTGATTATCAGTGAGTTCACAAAGGGTATAGTCAGACCCAGCCTAGATAACGCTGTGATTATCAGTGAGTTCACAAAGGGTATAGTCAGACCCAGCCTAGATAAAGCTGTGATTATCAGTGAGTTCACAAAGGGTATAGTCAGACCCAGCCTAGATAAAGCTGTGATTATCAGTGAGTTCACAAAGGGTATAGTCAGACCCAGCCTAGATGAAGTTGTGATTATCAGTGAGTTCACAAAGGGTATAGTCAGACCCAGCCTAGATAAAGCTGTGATTATCAGTGAGTTCACAAAGGGTATAGTCAGACCCAGCCTAGATAAAGCTGTGATTATCAGTGAGTTCACAAAGGGTATAGTCAGACCCAGCCTAGATAAAGCTGTGATTATCAGTGAGTTCACAAAGGGTATAGTCAGACCCAGCCTAGATGAAGTTGTGATTATCAGTGAGTTCACAAAGGGTATAGTCAGACCCAGCCAAGATAAAGCTGTGATTATCAGTGAGTTCACAAAGGGTATAGTCAGACCCAGCCAAGATAAAGCTGTGATTATCAGTGAGTTCACAAAGGGTATAGTCAGAGCCAGCCTAGATGAAGTTGTGATTATCAGTGAGTTCACAAAGGTGTAGTCAGACCCAGCCTAGATAAAGCTGTGATTATCAGTGAGTTCACAAAGGGTATAGTCAGACCCAGCCAAGATAAAGCTGTGATTATCAGTGAGTTCACAAAGGGTATAGTCAGACCCAGCCTAGATAAAGCTGTGATTATCAGTGAGTTCACAAAGGGTATAGTCAGACCCAGCCTAGATAACGCTGTGATTATCAGTGAGTTCACAAAGGGTATAGTCAGACCCAGCCTAGATAAAAATGTGATTATCAGTGAGTTCACAAAGGGTATAGTCAGACCCAGCCTAGATAAAGCTGTGATTATCAGTGAGTTCACAAAGGGTATAGTCAGACCCAGCCTAGATGAAGTTGTGATTATCAGTGAGTTCACAAAGGGTATAGTCAGACCCAGCCTAGATAAAGCTGTGATTATCAGTGAGTTCACAAAGGGTATAGTCAGACCCAGCCTAGATAAAGCTGTGATTATCAGTGAGTTCACAAAGGGTATAGTCAGACCCAGCCTAGATAAAGCTGTGATTATCAGTGAGTTCACAAAGGGTATAGTCAGACCCAGCCTAGATGAAGTTGTGATTATCAGTGAGTTCACAAAGGGTATAGTCAGACCCAGCCAAGATAAAGCTGTGATTATCAGTGAGTTCACAAAGGGTATAGTCAGACCCAGCCAAGATAAAGCTGTGATTATCAGTGAGTTCACAAAGGGTATAGTCAGACCCATCCTAGATAAAGCTGTGATTATCAGTGAGTTCACAAAGGGTATAGTCAGACCCAGCCTAGATAAAGCTGTGATTATCAGTGAGTTCACAAAGGGTATAGTCAGACCTAGCCTAGATAAAGCTGTGATTATCAGTGAGTTCACAAAGGGTATAGTCAGACCCAGCCTAGATGAAGTTGTGATTATCAGTGAGTTCACAAAGGTGTAGTCAGACCCAGCCTAGATAAAGCTGTGATTATCAGTGAGTTCACAAAGGGTATAGTCAGACCCAGCCAAGATAAAGCTCTGATTATCAGTGAGTTCACAAAGGGTATAGTCAGACCCAGCCTAGATTAAGCTGTGATTATCAGTGAGTTCACAAAGGGTATAGTCAGACCCAGCCTAGATAAAGCTGTGATTATCAGTGAGTTCACAAAGGGTATAGTCAGACCCAGCCTAGATAAAGCTGTGATTATCAGTGAGTTCACAAAGGGTATAGTCAGACCCAGCCTAGATAAAGCTGTGATTATCAGTGAGTTCACAAAGGGTATAGTCAGACCCAGCCAAGATAAAGCTGTGATTATCAGTGAGTTCACAAAGGGTGTAGTCAGACCCAGCCTAGATAAAGCTGTGATTATCAGTGAGTTCACAAAGGGTATAGTCAGACCCAGCCTAGATAAAGCTGTGATTATCAGTGAGTTCACAAAGGGTATAGTCAGACCCAGCCTAGATAAAGCTGTGATTATCAGTGAGTTCACAAAGGGTATAGTCAGACCCAGCCTAGATAAAGCTGTGATTATCAGTGAGTTCACAAAGGGTATAGTCAGACCCAGCCTAGATAAAGCTGTGATTATCAGTGAGTTCACAAAGGGTATAGTCAGACCCAGCCTAGAAGAAGTTGTGATTATCAGTGAGTTCACAAAGGGTATAGTCAGACCCAGCCAAGATAAAGCTGTGATTATCAGTGAGTTCACAAAGGGTATAGTCAGACCCAGCCTAGATAAAGCTGTGATTATCAGTGAGTTCACAAAGGGTATAGTCAGACCCAGCCTAGATAAAGCTGTGATTATCAGTGAGTTCACAAAGGGTATAGTCAGACCCAGCCTAGATAAAGCTGTGATTATCAGTGAGTTCACAAAGGGTATAGTCAGACCCAGCCTAGATAAAGCTGTGATTATCAGTGAGTTCACAAAGGGTATAGTCAGACCCAGCCAAGATAAAGCTGTGATTATCAGTGAGTTCACAAAGGGTATAGTCAGACCCAGCCTAGATAAAGCTGTGATTATCAGTGAGTTCACAAAGGGTATAGTCAGACCCAGCCTAGATAAAGCTGTGATTATCAGTGAGTTCACAAAGGGTATAGTCAGACCCAGCCTAGATGAAGTTGTGATTATCAGTGAGTTCACAAAGGTGTAGTCAGACCCAGCCTAGATAAAGCTGTGATTATCAGTGAGTTCACAAAGGGTATAGTCAGACCCAGCCAAGATAAAGCTGTGATTATCAGTGAGTTCACAAAGGGTATAGTCAGACCCAGCCTAGATAAAGCTGTGATTATCAGTGAGTTCACAAAGGGTATAGTCAGACCCAGCCTAGATAAAGCTGTGATTATCAGTGAGTTCACAAAGGGTATAGTCAGACCCAGCCTAGATAAAGCTGTGATTATCAGTGAGTTCACAAAGGGTATAGTCAGACCCAGCCAAGATAAAGCTGTGATTATCAGTGAGTTCACAAAGGGTATAGTCAGACCCAGCCTAGATAAAGCTGTGATTATCAGTGAGTTCACAAAGGGTATAGTCAGACCCAGCCTAGATAAAGCTGTGATTATCAGTGAGTTCACAAAGGGTATAGTCAGACCCAGCCTAGATAAAGCTGTGATTATCAGTGAGTTCACAAAGGGTATAGTCAGACCCAGCCTAGATAAAGCTGTGATTATCAGTGAGTTCACAAAGGTGTAGTCAGACCCAGCCTAGATAAAGCTGTGATTATCAGTGAGTTCACAAAGGGTATAGTCAGACCCAGCCTAGATAAAGCTGTGATTATCAGTGAGTTCACAAAGGGTATAGTCAGACCCAGCCTAGATGAAGTTGTGATTATCAGTGAGTTCACAAATGTGTAGTCAGACCCAGCCTAGATAAAGCTGTGATTATCAGTGAGTTCACAAAGGGTATAGTCAGACCCAGCCAAGATAAAGCTGTGATTATCAGTGAGTTCACAAAGGGTATAGTCAGACCCAGCCTAGATGAAGTTGTGATTATCAGTGAGTTCACAAAGGGTATAGTCAGACCCAGCCTAGATAAAGCTGTGATTATCAGTGAGTTCACAAAGGGTATAGTCAGACCCAGCCTAGATAAAGCTGTGATTATCAGTGAGTTCACAAAGGGTATAGTCAGACCCAGCCTAGATAAAGCTGTGATTATCAGTGAGTTCACAAAGGGTATAGTCAGACCCAGCCTAGATAAAGCTGTGATTATCAGTGAGTTCACAAAGGGTATAGTCAGACCCAGCCTAGATAAAGCTGTGATTATCAGTGAGTTCACAAAGGGTATAGTCAGACCCAGCCTAGATGAAGTTGTGATTATCAGTGAGTTCACAAAGGTGTAGTCAGACCCAGCCTAGATAAAGCTGTGATTATCAGTGAGTTCACAAAGGGTATAGTCAGACCCAGCCTAGATGAAGTTGTGATTATCAGTGAGTTCACAAAGGTGTAGTCAGACCCAGCCTAGATAAAGCTGTGATTATCAGTGAGTTCACAAAGGGTATAGTCAGACCCAGCCTAGATAAAGCTGTGATTATCAGTGAGTTCACAAAGGTGTAGTCAGACCCAGCCTAGATAAAGCTGTGATTATCAGTGAGTTCACAAAGGGTATAGTCAGACCCAGCCTAGATAAAGCTGTGATTATCAGTGAGTTCACAAAGGGTATAGTCAGACCCAGCCTAGATGAAGTTGTGATTATCAGTGAGTTCACAAAGGTGTAGTCAGACCCAGCCTAGATAAAGCTGTGATTATCAGTGAGTTCACAAAGGGTATAGTCAGACCCAGCCAAGATAAAGCTGTGATTATCAGTGAGTTCACAAAGGGTATAGTCAGACCCAGCCTAGATAAAGCTGTGATTATCAGTGAGTTCACAAAGGGTATAGTCAGACCCAGCCTAGATAAAGCTGTGATTATCAGTGAGTTCACAAAGGGTATAGTCAGACCCAGCCTAGATAAAGCTGTGATTATCAGTGAGTTCACAAAGGGTATAGTCAGACCCAGCCTAGATAAAGCTGTGATTATCAGTGAGTTCACAAAGGTTATAGTCAGACCCAGCCTAGATGAAGTTGTGATTATCAGTGAGTTCACAAAGGTGTAGTCAGACCCAGCCTAGATAAAGCTGTGATTATCAGTGAGTTCACAAAGGGTATAGTCAGACCCAGCCAAGATAAAGCTGTGATTATCAGTGAGTTCACAAAGGGTATAGTCAGACCCAGCCTAGATAAAGCTGTGATTATCAGTGAGTTCACAAAGGGTATAGTCAGACCCAGCCTAGATAAAGCTGTGATTATCAGTGAGTTCACAAAGGGTATAGTCAGACCCAGCCTAGATAAAGCTGTGATTATCAGTGAGTTCACAAAGGGTATAGTCAGACCCAGCCTAGATAAAGCTGTGATTATCAGTGAGTTCACAAAGGTTATAGTCAGACCCAGCCTAGATAAAGCTGTGCATCATTACATTTTTGTATAGAGCTGACACTCGTTTTTTAGATGATATGAGTCACAATCTCTTCTTGAATTATATTATTCTATCTTATTGAGGCCCTGAATCCCTCTCTCCCTTAACAACCTAACATCTAATCAGACTATTTGTTTGCTGGATCCTAGCTAGATAAGTCTGTTTTCAACAGATTCATCTTACTTACCTGGGAACTTTCCCACTACAAGAGGGAATTGCTTGCTGGAGTTAGGTTAATAAAATAAAATAATGCTAAGCAAAACCTGACTCGTTTTAGACAGGCAGTAGTTCCCTAGTGGAGGCTCTGGTTGGAGGTATGATAGCAGCTATAATGGTCTGCTTTATCCTAGTCAGAAGCAGTCAGTACCGGCTATCACAGGGCAGCATAATTTCCACACTGAAAGAGTTGTCTTTCTCCTCTGCTGGAGTAGTTGGGCTCTCTGTGGTTCTTTCAGAACCTGCAGCTCCCTTAGCTACCACAGTTTTGCAGCCACTCTAGCCCCTAGCTCTCATCTCCTATGCCATCCACAGCCTTCTCTCCAGTTCACCCTCTGTCCCCAGGCACACCAGCCCATTTTGTCCCCCTGCATTTCTAAGCCTCCGTACTCCCATTGCCTATTAGGGGCTAGAACACCTCCCTGGTTTCATAGCCCCTTGCTTTAGCTCTATGGTCCTTTTAGCGCTCAGCTCCCTATCCCCTGAGCTTCCTACTGCCAGCCTCAGCTACCTATCCCCTGAGCTTCCTACTGCCAGCCTCAGCTACCTATCCCCTGAGCTTCCTACTGCCAGCCTCAGCTACCTATCCCCTGAGATTCCTACTGCCAGCCTCAGCTCCCTATCCCCTGAGCTTCCTACTGCCAGCCTCAGCTACCTATCCCCTGAGCTTCCTACTGCCAGCCTCAGCTACCTATCCCCTGAGCTTCCTACTGCCAGCCTCAGCTATCTATCCCCTGAGCTTCCTACTGCCAGCCTCAGCTCCATATCCCCTGAGCTTCCTACTGCCAGCCTCAGCTACCTATCCCCTGAGCTTCCTACTGCCAGCCTCAGCTACCTATCCCCTGAGCTTCCTACTGCCAGACTCAGCTATCTATCCCCTGAGCTTCCTACTGCCAGCCTCAGCTACCTATCCCCTGAGCTTCCTACTGCCAGCCTCAGCTACCTATCCCCTGAGCTTCCTACTGCCAGCCTCAGCTACCTATCCCCTGAGCTTCCTACTGCCAGCCTCAGCTACCTATCCCCTGAGCTTCCTACTGCCAGCCTCAGCTACCTATCCCCTGAGCTTCCTACTGCCAGCCTCAGCTACCTATCCCCTGAGCTTCCTACTGCCAGACTCAGCTATCTATCCCCTGAGCTTCCTACTGCCAGCCTCAGCTCCATATCCCCTGAGCTTCCTACTGCCAGCCTCAGCTCCCTATCCCCTGAGCTTCCTACTGCCAGCCTCAGCTACCTATCCCCTGAGCTTCCTACTGCCAGCCTCAGCTATCTATCCCCTGAGCTTCCTACTGCCAGCCTCAGCTACCTATCCCCTGAGCTTCCTACTGCCAGCCTCAGCTACCTATCCCCTGAGCTTCCTACTGCCAGCCTCAGCTACCTATCCCCTGAGCTTCCTACTGCCAGCCTCAGCTATCTATCCCCTGAGCTTCCTACTGCCAGCCTCAGCTCCCTATCCCCTGAGCGTCCTACTGTCAGCCTTCAGTTCCAAGTGACCAATGGCCCCCTCGGCCCAAAATGTTTGGCTCCCAGCTATCCTCCTCAGCCTTCTGCCTCCTGCTCAGACAGAGGAGAGAAGAGGTGTCTGACTGTCCATTGTCCTGCTGCAATTACCCTGATTAGAAAATAGGCCACGTAGCTATAGCTCGAAGTCAACATGAATATGTGGTGTCCACTTTCTAATTAGGTCAGAGACGTTGCCTGTCCTTCAGAGAAGACAAAACGCATTCACACGTGTTGGCGGTTCGGCACAGGGCTGCAAACTATCAAGAAATTGCTCAGCCAAAGTCTCTAATCGACACTGAACCAGAGAGGGAACAAGCTAATATTTTTGGCAAATAAATAATCCATTACAGAAAACAAATGGACGAAATGTCATAAATCTGTAGCTAATTTTCTCTCAGCCAGGTACGAGTGAAAGTTTGTCCCCTTCCAGGTGCCATTTAGTTGAATTTGCACTGATGTGCCAGTCACTCCTCTTCCACTTCCCAGACTCTGGGTTGAATTGTGGTCTCTAAATGATTACCTGCAGTGCTCCACAGCCTCATTAATTATACATGTAGCGGAGCCAGAGTGTGATTCTAAACTGCAATGGGTGCTGAGTGATGCGCCTGTCACTCAAAGTTCAGACAGCCGGGGCGCGATCACGTTGGCAGCACCAGTCAGCCTCCTCTCCGCCAGCCCCTCAGTGCTAAACAGGAGAGTGACGGTATGACGGTGACGGTGTGAAAAATAGCATTTGTTTAACCCTCGTACATTATTCTAGAGATTAGTGTCATCAGGATCAGGGAAGATGGGAAGGCAGGGAGGAGAGAGCCGTGGGCGAAAAATGGGTCCTTGCTATCAATGGGGTTTCCTCGGGACATTTCCTTGGGACGTTCCAACTCTTACCCCATTGAAGTTGACATTTAAAATGGTTAAGGTATGGGATAATGTTAGGGTAAAGGAGGGTTTAGGGTCTGGACGCCCCAAGGATCCTAGGACAGCATTAACCCTGTGGTAATGTTCCATTTGAAACAGCCTTTTACAGTAAATTTGTGGTCATTAAGAAAATACAAAAACTAAGACAATTCTGTATGGAATACATTTACATTTACATTTAAGTCATTTAGCAGACGCTCTTATCCAGAGCGACTTACAAATTGGTGAATTCACCTTCTGACATCCAGTGGAACAGCCACTTTACAATAGTGCATCTAAATCATTTAAGGGGGGGGGTGAGAAGGATTACTTATCCTATCCTAGGTATTCCTTGAAGAGGTGGGGTTTCAGGTGTCTCCGGAAGGTGGTGATTGACTCCGCTGTCCTGGCGTCGTGAGGGAGTTTGTTCCACCATTGGGGGGCCAGAGCAGCGAACAGTTTTGACTGGGCTGAGCGGGAACTGTACTTCCTCAGTGGTAGGGAGGCGAGCAGGCCAGAGGTGGATGAATGCAGTGCCCTTGTTTGGGTGTAGGGCCTGATCAGAGCCTGGAGGTACTGCGGTGCCGTTCCCCTCACAGCTCCGTAGGCAAGCACCATGGTCTTGTAGCGGATGCGAGCTTCAACTGGAAGCCAGTGGAGAGAGCGGAGGAGCGGGGTGACGGAGAGAACTTGGGAAGGTTGAACACCAGACGGGCTGCGGCGTTCTGGATGAGTTGTAGGGGTTTAATGGCACAGGCAGGGAGCCCATCTGGGTGAGGCAGGGTCGTACTCTGCGGATGTTGTAGAGCATGAACCTACAGGAACGGGCCACCGCCATGATGTTGGTTGAGAACGACAGGGTGTTGTCCAGGATCACGCCAAGGTTCTTAGCGCCTGGGAGGAGGACACAATGGAGTTGTCAACCGTGATGGCGAGATCATGGAACGGGCAGTCCTTCCCCGGGAGGAAGAGCAGCTCCGTCTTGCCGAGGTTCAGCTTGAGGTGGTGATCCGTCATCCACACTGATATGTCTGCCAGACATGCAGAGATGCGATTCGCCACCTGGTCATCAGAAGGGGGAAAGGAGAAGATTAATTGTGTGTCGTCTGCATAGCAATGATAGGAGAGACCATGTGAGGTTATGACAGAGCCAAGTGACTTGGTGTATAGCGAGAATAGGAGAGGGCCTAGAACAGAGCCCTGGGGGACACCAGTGGTGAGAGCGCGTGGCGAGGAGACAGATTCTCGCCACGCCACCTGGTAGGAGCGACCTGTCAGGTAGGACGCAATCCAAGCGTGGGCCGCGCCGGAGATGCCCAACTCGGAGAGGGTGGAGAGGAGGATCTGATGGTTCACAGTATCGAAGGCAGCCGATAGGTCTAGAAGGATGAGAGCAGAGGGGAGAGAGTTAGCTTTAGCAGTGCGGAGCGGAGCGCCTCCGTGATACAGAGAAGAGAATACATGGTGGTAATTTTTCCTCCTCATACATCAAGCACTTTTCATAAACCTGTCTGTAGTTGTTTGTTTATGTATGAAAGTAATGTATCTTATGATGATGGCGATATCGTGAAAGAATTTGAATAATTGGTTTGTGGTTCCTGCAGCAGTAAACACAGTCATCTAATAAACTGCACATATAAACACTGTAAACAAGCCATAGTTCATAACCCTTTGGTGATCTCAAGTTGTTTGTATTCATTAGTCAGATTCTAGGACGTTCCGTTTGTCTTTTGTGCTCTTCTTCCCTCTTCTCATTCTGGTGAGCAGAAGCAACAGTGCAGAGACAGCATCGCACCAAGAACGCAAATGATGATTGGTGAAAGATCCATTCTCATTAGACTCTGCCTGACTTTTCCTGAGTTATGAGTGATGTTGTGGAGTGTGAGTTACACGGTGGGCTCCCCTCAGAAACAGAGCTCCCCCCTCTCTCTGCAGCCCCAGAGTCGTACATTACTCTCCCCACCTCTCCCTCCCTCCCATGCCTTGTGGAGCCCTGCTACTGTGAATACAGATGTAATCTTCCAGCTCTGACACATGCTAGATCCCAATCCAACACTGTTATCCCCACAGTCCACCATCCAGCACCACCTACATAATCCTCTCATTCCCACCCTGTGTTTCTCCCTCCATCCCCTGCATCTGTCCGTCTGTCTGTATGACTAGCCGTCTGTCCAGACACTTCATTATGATGACAGACACCAGGTCGACAGGCAGAGTTGGAGGAGGGACCAGGGAATGGACGCTGCCTACTTTCCTCTCCTCTTAAGTGGTCAAGGACATTGGCCTGGTGTTCTGTTCTGTTCTATAGCCGGCAGGTTGTACTAGCTCTTTCTTTGACATTCAAATGAGGATCATCCCTTAGGAAAGCTGTACAGACCTATCTCTACCCTGCCAATAAGAGCAGATATGAATTCAAAATGACCAGGTCCGTCACTACTGTAACTGCAAGACCATGTTCTCATCTCTCTGTCTGGCCACCATCGGGGGGTTTCTCAGCCTTAATCACTTAATTAGGAAGCTAGTCTCTGCAATTCAATTAAAGCTGTGTGATGGCGTTCAGAGCATCAAGCTGACCCCAAAGGCAAGGCAGAGTCCCCAGACAATTAGACTACACTACTGAGTCACCGTGTGAGGCTAAATGGAATTATTTTATGAGCCTGGTGTGGAACAACTGTATTGGGTGGTCTAATGACGTATGCAATGCAGTGTTCAGTTGAAATATGCTGAGAACATGATCGTGTTGTCATATTGATGGAGTCAGATATTCAAGACCATCTGCAAGAATCTGAGTTTGTGTTTTTGAGCTGTAATGGTTTTCAGAATTTGCTTTATCAAGGTTGACAACATGTTTCCATCTACTGTTGAAGTCAAATTCAGAGTTGATAATGTTTTGTCTGAAGAACAACTTGTTCATTATGAAAAATGTTCCCTCTAACCTGTGCGGCACAGAAGAAATATCAGCCTGCACAGAGAAGCAAAAGATTGCCCTTCACTTAACATTCTAGAGTTTTCCCGTTAATTAACACTGTTAATGTTTCCCTTTACTGTGGGAATTGTGATCGAATCAACGCAATATTAGAAACTTTCAATACAACATACCGAAACAAGACAAACGATGCAAGAGTTAGTATGCAAAACTAACTATACAATATATTATGTTGCAGGCAGAATGCATCGGAGTAGGATTCTATTGTGTTGACAGGAACGACTCAGGCCTGTACTCTACACAGACCGCTGTGCCATAGCAAAGCAGAGCTGCAGTAGACCTACATGCAAATAGACCATTGCCATATATGGATCTGTGCCAATCCATGATGGCGTAGCACTCGTCTTATCGTGTCCCGTGTATATATCTTTTCTTCGCATATCTTTTAAATATTTTTTTCTAAAACTCAACTTCAAAACACTCTCCTGCATCCTGCCTCACCCAATGTGGTGCGGATCTGTTTTTTTCTAAAGTATTATTCACCTCGAATAAGGAATCCCACAGCAGGAGCTAGCCAGCTCACTAATTACTAGCTAGCAGTCAGCTAATCACTGCTAGCGGTCATCAGCTAACCTTTAGCTCGGAAAGCTCTCACCAGTTTGTACAACGCGACTCAAACCAGAGCATACTGGACCTACTACGACTTAATCTGCTCGAGGGGGTAATTAACTGGCCTCTACATCGCAACCACCCCTGAATGACCATCCGCAAGCCGCGGCACGCTAGCTGCTAGCTGTCTGGAGCATATTGGACTGTTAGCTGTATGGATCCATCGACCAATTTCTTGGGCCACTATAACGTTTTTGTACTTGGACCCCTCTGCTACTTGGAACCCTACTAATCCATCACGGCTGGTCTATCGGCGTGACCAACGCGGAGACCAAAACAGACTTTACTCCATCGAGACGTCCCTCTAAGGCCCTTTTGCTTGTAGCCCCGGCCTGCTAGCTGTCTGAATTGCCGTGTCTCCAGTCAGCTCAACCCACACTGGACCCCTATTGATCACCCGGCTACACATGCCTCTCCCTAATATCAATATGCCTTGTCCATTACTGTCCTGGTTAGTGATTATTGTCTTATTTCACTCTAGAGCCTCTAGCCCTGCTCAATATGCCTTAACCTACCATTTTGTTCCACCTCCCACATATGCGGTGACATCACCTGGTTTAAACGTCTCTAGAGACAATATCTGTCTCATCATTACTCAATGCATAGGTTTACCTCCAATGTACTCACATCCTACCATACATTTGTCTGTACATTATACCTTGAATCTATTCTCTCATGCCCAGAAACCTGCTCCTTTTACTCTCTGCTCTGAACGCACCAAATGACAAGTCCTGTTAGCCTTTAGCCGTACACTTATCCTACTCTTCCTCTGTTCCTCTGGTGATGTAGAGGTTAATCCAGGCCCTGCAGTGCCTAGCTCCACTCCTACTCCCCAGGTGCTCTTATTTGTTGACTTCTGTAACCATAAAAGCCTTGGTTTCATGCATGTTAACATTAGAAGCCTTCTCCCTAAGTTTGTTTTATTCACTGCTTTAGCACACAACCCGGATGTCCTAGCCGTGTCTGAATCCTGGCTTAGGAAGTCTACCAAAACCCCCGAAATTTTCATCCCTAACTATAACATTTTCCGACAAGATATAACTGCCAAAGGGGGCGGTGTTGCAATCAACTGCAGAGAAAGCCTACAGAGCTCTGTCTTACTATCCAGGTCTGAACGCAAACAATTCGAACCATCTTTCCAGAAACAAGTCTCTCACTGTTGCCACTTGCTGTAGACCACCCTCTGCCCCTAGCTGTGCCCTGGACACCATATGTGAATTGATTGCCCCCCAACTATCTTCAGAGCTCGTGCTGCTAGGTGACCTAAACTGGGACATGCTTAACACCCCGGCCATCCTACAACCTAAGCTTGATGCCCTCAATCTCTCACAAATGATCAATGAACCCACCAGGTACAACATTTACATTTACATTTAAGTCATTTGGCAGACGCTCTTATCCAGAGCGACTTACAAATTGGTGAATTCACCTTATGACCCCAAATCCGTAAAAACACGGGCCCCCTCATAGATATCATCCTAACCAACCTGCCATCCAAATACATCTCTGCTGTTTTCAACCAAGATCTCAGCGATCACTGCCTCATTGCCTGCATCTGTAATTGGTCTGCGGTCAAACAACCACCCCTCATCACTGTCAAACGCTCCCTAAAACACTTAAGCGAGTAGGCCTTTCTAATCGACCTGGCCCGGGTATCCTGGAAGGATATGGACCTCATCCCGTCAGTAGAGGATGTCTGGTTATTCTTCAAAAGTGCCTTCCTCACCATCTTAAATAAGCATGCCCCATTCAAAAAATGTAGAACCAGGAACAGATATAGTACTTGGCTCTCTCCAGACCTGACTGCCCTTGACCAGCACAAAACATCCTGTGGCATTCTGCATTAGCATCGAACAGCCCCCGTGAAATGCAACTTTTCAGGGAAGTTAGGAACAAATATACACAGGCAGTTAGGAAAGCTAGCTTTCTCAAGCAGAATTTTGCATCCTGTAGCACAAAAGTTCAGGGACACTGTAATAAGAGCACCTCCTCCCAACTGCCCAATGCAATAAGGCTAGGAAACACTGTTACCACCGATAAATCCACAATAATTGAGAATTTCAATAAGCATTTTTCTAAGGCTGGCCATGCTTTCCACTTGGCTACCCCTACCCTGGTCAACAGCCCTGCGCTCCCCACAGCAACTCACCCAAACCTCCCCCACTTCTCCTTCACCCAAATCCAGATAGCTGATGTTCTGAAAGAGCTGCAAAATCTGAACCCATACAAATCAGCCGGGCTAGACAATCTGGACACTCTCTTTCTAAAAATGATCTGCCGAAATTGTTGCAACCCCTATTGCTAGCCTGTTCTACCTCTCTTTTGTATCGTCTGAGATTCCCAAAGATTGGAAAGCTGCCGCGGTCATCCACCTCTTCAAAGGGGGAGACACTCTAGACCCAAATTGCTACAGGCCTATATCTATTCTACCCTGCCTTTCTAAGGTCTTCGAAAGCCAAGTTAACAAACAGATTACCAACCATTCGAATTTCACCATATCTTCTGCGCTATGCAATCTGGTTTCAGAGCTGTTCATGGGTGCACCTCAGCCATGCTCAAGGTCCTAAACGATATCATAACCGCCATCGATAAGAGACATTATTGTGCAGCTGTATTCATCGACCTGGCCAAGGCTTTCGACTCTGTCAATCACAACATTCTTATTGGCAGACTCAACAGCCTTGGTTTCTCAAATTATTGCCCCCCTGGGTTCACCAACTACTTCTCCGATAGAGTTTAGTATGTCAAATCGGAGGGCCTGTTGCCCGGACCTCTGTCAGTCTCTATGGGGGTGCCACAGGATTCAATTCTCTGGCCGACTCTCTTCTCTGTATACATCAATGATGTCGCTCTCACTGCTGGTGATTTTTTGATCCATCTCTACGCAGACGACACCATTCTGTATACCTCTGGTTCTTCTTTGGACACTGTGTTAACTAACCTACAGATGAGCTTCAATGTCATAGAACTCTCCTTCCGTAGCCTCCAACTGCTCTTAAATGCAAGTAAAACTAAATGCATGCTCTTCAACCGATCACTGCCCGCATCTGCCCGCCCGTCCAGCATCACTACTCTGGGCGGTTCTGACATAAAATATGTGGACAACTACAAATACCTAGGTGTCTGGTTAGACTGTAAACTCTCCTTCCAGACTCCCCATAAACATGTCCATGTCACGGACATCCTCCTCTTCATCTGAAGAGGAGAGGCGAGAAGGATTGGAGGACCAAAATGCGGCGTGGTATGTGTTCATCATGAATTTTAATAAAGAAAACACTGAACACTGAAACACACTATACAAAAACAATAAACGAAATAACGACCGTGAAGCTAATGAGAACTGTGCTGACACAAGCAATCAACATAGACAATCATAGACAATCACCCACCAACAAACAGTGCAACCCAGGTATGATTCTCAATCAGAGACAACTAATGACACCTGCCTCTGATTGAGAACCATACTAGGCCGAAACATACAAATCCCCAAATGATAGAAAAACAAACATAGACTGCCCACCCCAACTCATGCCCTGACCATACTAAATAAATACAAAACAACGGAAATAAAGGTCAGAACGTGACAGTCCAATCCTAAATTAAATCTACAATTGGCTTCCTATTTTGCAACAAAGCTTACTTCACTCATGCTGCCAAACATACCCTCGTACACCTGACCATGCTACCGATCCTCGACTTCGGCGATGTAATTTACAAAATTGCCTCCAACACTTTACTCGGCAAATTGGATGCAGTGGATCACAGTGCCATCCGTTTGGTCCCGAAAGCCCCATATACTACCCACCCCTGCGAACTGTGTGATCTCGTTGGATGGCCCTCACTGTCACGACTTCCGCTGAAGTCGGCCCCTCTCCTTGTTCGGGCGGTGTTCGGCGGTCGATGTCTCCAGCCTTCTAGCCATCGCTGATCCACTTTCCATTTTACATTTGTTTTGTCTTACACACCTGGTTTCAATTCCCCAATTACTTGTTCATTATTTAACCCTCTGTTCCCCCATGTTTGTTTGTGAGTAATTTTTTGTATGTAATACGGTTCGTTATGTGGGCTCGCTTTATTGTATTATATGTGTCTATTTTGAGTAAATTACGTTTATTTACTCATATCTGCTGTCCTGCGCCTGACTCCTCTACACAAGCTACACACAGATCACATTATACTCGCTTCATTCTCGTCGCCAAACCCACTGGCTCCAGGTCATCTACAAGTCTCTGCTAGGTAAAGCCCCTCCTTATCTCAGCTCACTGGTCACCATAGCAGCACTCACCCGTAGCACGCACTCCAGCAGGTTTATCTCACTGGTCACCCCCAAAGCCAATTCTTCCTTTGGCCACCTTTCCTTCCAGTTCTCTGCTGCCAATGACTGGAACGAACTGCAAAAATCTCTGAAGCTGTTGACTCTTACCTCCCTCACTAGCTTTAAGCACCAGCTGTCAGAGAAGCTCACAGATCACTGCACCTGTACATAGCTCATCTATAAATAGCCCATCCAATCTACCTCATCCCCATGCTGTATTTATTTATTTATCTTGCTCCTTTGCACCCCTCTACTTGCACATTCATATTCTGCACACCCTACCATTCCAGTGTTTAATTGCTATATTGTAATTACTTCACCACCCTGGCCTATTTATTGCCTTACCTCTCTTATCCTACCTCATTTGCACATGCTGTATATAGATTTTACTACTGTGTTATTGATTGTATGTTTGTTTATTCCATGTGTAACTGTGTTGTTGTATGTGTCGAACTGCTTTGCTTTATCTTGGCCAGGTCGCAGATGCAAATGAGAACTTGTTCTCAACTAGCTACCTGTTTAAATAAAGGTGAAATACATTTTTTTAATTCACTTTGAAATAGACTGTTTTTACAGCGTAAGCGGTCGTGAGTAGATGCTCTTGTTTTGAGATCAAAGTGCGAGCTCTATTTAGCCACCAGTGCACATTTGTACATTTGTTCATATTCATTGCTAGTCGGTGAGTTATGAGCCCAGTTATAGATCATTCGTAATCAGCAATAGGGGAGTGATTGTGTCACACCCTGATCTGTTTCACCTGTCTTTGTGATTTTCTCCACCCCCCTCCAGGTGTCGCCCATCTTCCCCATTATCCCCTGTGTATTTATACCTGTGCTCTCTTTTGCCAGTTCGTCTTGTTTGTCAAGTCAAGCAGCGTTTTTGTGTTTGCTCCTGCTTTTCCCAGTCTCTCTTTTTTTGCCCTCCTGGTTTTTACCCTTGCCTGTCCTGACTCTCAGCCCATCTGCCTGACCACTCTGCCAGCCCCTGAGCCTGCCTGCCATCCTGTACTGTTGCCCCACCTCTGGTTTACTGACCCCTGCCTGCCTTTACCTGCCTATTGCCTGCCCTTGTTGGATTATTAAACCATTGTTAACTCGACTTTGTCTGTATCTGGGTCTTACCTTCATACTGTAATGAACACGATGGGAGACAGAGAGCTGGTTTCAAGCGCAGGGCGCGGCAGATATTTCTTTGTAAAGGACCACAGGATGGTAGCTGGGTCCAGGGGCAGGCAGAAGGTCATACACAGGGGTCCAAAAAGGCAGGGAAAAGGCTAGTAATGAAGTCTGGGAGATCAGACACAAGGTTGATAACAGGAAATGCGATAGGCAAAAGTACAGGCAGGGAACAGGCAAAAAGGCATCGTTAGTGAGGATGGCCAAAACTATGATACACAAGAGAACAAATACGGAAAAAACAGAGCTCTGAATAAAAATGTGTATCAAAACAAACAATATCTCACAATGATGGGGTGCAATGAACTGAACTAAACAGTGTGTGTAAATTACATACAGGTGTGTGAACAGAATTCAGAATTCAGGTGATCTGGAGAGTGAGCTGCGTTCAGGGGATCTTGGTGTTTGAGAGTTGGAAGCAGACGTTACACATACCTGATAGATTGCTTCCTGCAAGAGCACAAAACGTGCGCATTTCTAGACATCTTTGAAAAGTGAGTCAGGTAAAGAGCTTTTTTTTTGTCTGAAAGGGGCAGTGGTGTATTTTGAGACAAGCTTGAATAAGCTAAGTAGACAATAGCCAGAGGATAGCATAATTTGTCTGATTCTCTGTAATAATGGTATGGGAATAATTATGCATTTTATTTTGTGAAGTGGTTTCTTGCATCAAACAACACAACAATATTTTCAGTCACCTCCTTTTCTGAAGGACATGTGGATAAACAGGTTAATGTCAAGCCCTGCATGTTTTTATCAAAAGTCACATGGAATGTAGGCCTACATTGAACACCACACATTGGCTGCTACTGTGGGCTGAATGACAGAACAGCTAATTCCATGTTAATGGAATAAACTAGACGAGGTACGATCACGAATATCCTACCAACGGGACATCAAAAACTGTAATATGTTTCATGGAATCGTGGCTGAATGACGACATGGATATTCAGCTAGCGGGATACACGCTGCACCGGCAGGATAGAACAGCACACTCCGGTAAGACGAGGTGGGAGTTCTGTGCATATTTGTAAACAAAAGCTGGTGCACAACATCTAAGGAAGTCTCAAGAGTAAATTGTGATAAACTGCAGGCCACACTACCTGCCTAGAGAGTTCTCAGCTATACTTTTCATGGCTGTTTATTTACCACCACAGACAGATGCTGGCACTAAGACCGCACTCAGTCAGCTGTATAAGGAAATAAGCAAACAGGAAACCACTCACCCAGAGGCGGCTCTCCTAGTAGCCGGAGACTTTAATGCAGGGAAACTTAAATCAGTTCTACCAAATCTCTATCAACATGTTAAATGTGCAACCAGAGGGAAAAAAACTCTAGATCACCTGTACTCCTCCACACACAGAGATGCGTACAAAGCTCTCCCTCGCTGTAACGCCCCGACCTTAGTTATCTTTGTTATTTGGTTAGGTCAGGGTGTGACAAGGGTGGTTTGTGTAGTTTTTGTATTGTCTAGGGGTTTTTCTATGTTATGGGGGTTTTCTAGTCTAGGTGTTTTTATGTCTATGGTTGCCTAGATTGGTTCTCAATCAGAGGCAGCTGTTTATTTTTGTCTCTGATTGGGGACCATATTTAGGTAGCCATATGCCTTGGATAGTTTGTGGGTTGTTATTCTATGTTTAGTTGCCTGTTTGCACTAGTCATATTGCTTCACAGTTAATTTTGTATAGTTTTGTTCAGTGTTCGTTCTTTTCATTAAACGAGTTATGTATGCTTATCACGCTGCGCCTTGGTCTCCTCATTATGATGACCGTGACACTCGCCCTTCCTTTGGTAAATCCGACCACAATTCTATCTTCCTGATTGCTGCTTACTAGCAAAAATCCGGTCTATAAAAAAATGGTCAGATGAAGCAGATGCTAAACTACAGGACTGCTTTGCTATCACAGACTGGAACATGTTTCGGGAATCTTCCGATGACATTGAGGAATACACCACATCAGTCACTGGCTTAATCAATTAGTGCACTGAGGACGTCGTCCCCACAGTGACTCTACGTACATATCCCAACCAGAAGCCATGGCTTACAGGCAACATTACAGGCAGATATCCCGCTATGCAATGTGACGAACCATCAAACAGGCAAAGAGTCAATACAGGGCTAAGACTGAATCATACTACACCAGCTCCGAAACACATCAGATGTGGCAGGGCTTGCAAACTATTACAGGCTACAAAGGGAAGCACAGCCGCGAGCTGCCCAGTGACACGAGCCTACCAGATGAGCTAAATCACTTCTATGCTCATTTCGAGGGAAGCAACACTGAGGCATGCATGAGAGCATCAGCTGTTCCGGACGACTGTGTGATCACACTCTCCGTAGCCGACGTGAGTAAGACCTTTAAACAGGTCAACATACACAAGGCTGCGGGGCCAGACGGATTACCAGGACGTGTGCTCCGAGCATGTGCTGACCAACTGGCAGGTGTCTTCACTGACATTTTAAACATGTCCCTGATTGAGTCTGTAATACCAACATGCTTCAAGCAGACCACCATAGTCCCTGTGCCCAAGAACACAAAGGTAACCTGCCTAAATGACTACAGACCCGTGGCACTCACGTCCGTAGCCATGAAGTGCTTTCAAAGGCTGGTAATGGCTCACATCAACATCATTATCCCAGAAACCCTAGACCCACTCCAATTTGCATACCACCCAAACAGATCCACAGATGATGCAATCTCTATTGCACTCCACACTGCCCTTTCCCACCTGGACAAAAGGAACACCTATGTGAGAATGCTGTTCATTAACTACAGCTCAGCGTTCAACACCATAGTACCCTCAAAGCTCATCACCAAGCTAAGGATCCTGGGACTAAACACATCCCTCTGCAACTGGATCCTGGAATTCCTGACGGGCCGCCCCCAGGTGGTGAGGTTAGGTAGCAACACATCTGCCACGCTGATCCTCAACACTGGAGCTCCCCAGGGGTGCGTGCTCAGTCCTCTCCTGTACTCCCTGTTCACCAACGACTGCATGGCCAGGCACGACTCCAACACCATCAATAAGTTTGCTGACGACACAACAGTGGTAGGCCTGATCACAGACAACGACGAGACAGCCTATAGGGAGGAGGTCAGAGACCTGGCCGGGTGGTGCCAGAATAACAGCCTATCCCTCAACGTAACCAAGACTAGGGAGATGATTGTGGACTACAGGAAAAGAAGCACCGAGCACGTCTCATCGACGGGGCTGTAGTGGAGCAGGTTGAGAGCTTCAAATTCCTTGGTGTCCACATCAACAACAAACTAGATTGGTCTGAACACACCAAGACAGTCGTGAAGAGGGCACGACAAAGCCTATTCCCCCTCAAGAAACTAAAAACATTTGGCATGGGTCCTGAGATCCTCAAAATGTTCTACAGCTGTAACATCGAGAGCATCCTGACCGGTTGCATCACTGCCTGGTACGGCAATTGCTCGGCCTCCGACCGCAAGGCACTTCAGAGGTTAGTACGTACGGCCCAGTACATCACTGGGGCAATGCTGCCTGCCATCCAGGACTTCTACACCAGGCGGTGTCAGAGGAAGGCCCTAAAAATTGTCAAAGACCCCAGCCACCCCAGTCATAGACTGTTCTCTCTACTACTGCATGGCAAGCGGTACCGGAGTGCCAAGTCTAGGACAAAAAGGCTTCTCAAAAGTTTTTACCCTCAAGCCATAAGGTTACCCGGGCTATTTGCATTGTGTCCCACCACCCGACAACCCCTCTTTTTACTGTAACGATATCTACATGTACATACATGTTCATACCTCAATAAGCCTGACTAACAGGTGTCTGTATATAATCTTGCTACTCTTTTTTTCAAATGTCTTTTTAATGTTGTTTTATTTATTTATTTGCCTAAAAAAAACACATACCTTTTTTTTCTCGCACCATTCGTTAGAGCCTGTAAGTAAGCATTTCACTGTAAGGTCTACACCTGTTGTATTCGGTGCACGTGACAAATAAACTTTGACTTGATTTAATGCATTTTCTCCATTGTTTTTGACGGTAGGCCACTTTAGTATGCCTACATTATAATCAAATAGCCACAGTAGTCTAATTGACCACTCTTAAAAATTAAAGTGTGTACAGCCTCAGTGTTCACAGTAAACGTGTGTCAGAAGTTGCACAGAGTTTTCACAACATTCAAGTTTGCGCTCAGCAGACCTGACATTTTCTCAGTGACGTAAAACAATTGAGGGAACATCTTTTAACTGGATGGATGACGAAACAAACAATCTCAAAAGCGTGAATCTGTGAACTGAAGTCAATATATATTCAATGAACCTGATCTGAACAAAACATTCTTTTCAACACACCTGTCTCAAGGCAAGTCACAAAGACTCTCATAAACCCATCTATTAGCAGTAAGCATGTAGTCACTGAATCCAAGAGAGCGTCTGTCAATTCTCCTTACATTTTTTGCATGTTTAACAAGGTACAGTTATTAACATGGTAATTCACAGGTGACTTTCAAATGGGTAATTACACAACATTAGTTACATAGTGTAACAAGAAAATGTGTCATAGCATCAATAATTACACATGTGGAATATCCTTCGGCCAGTGGATGTGTGATTACACATTCCTTGTTCCAATTGTGTAATAACTGAAAGCTATTAGCTCTACAGCCTTATTACCACATAATGATATATTAACACGTAATTACTATGTTGTTACTAGTTATTAATGTGTAGTTATATAGTAATAGGGCAACTTAATGTAAAGTGTTACTCAAATTCATTAAAACCCCCAGGTTTTACGGGTTAAGAATGCCACCATCCTAATCCTTTTGGTATTCAGGCAGCACATAATGGAAGCAACCAGATTTGGGGAGGGCAATCAGCGAGTCTAAATTGAGAAATGGAGGGGCCGTGCCTTCAACCTCCTGGTGCATTGTTTACACGCCACCTAATTTAAAGGGAAATTGAATGCATAATTGCCTGTACATCTGGGGCATCGCCTTGATAATTGAGAGGAGGGAGAGATGGTGTGATGTTGGGAGAGGAGGAAAGGGGGAGGGCAGGCTTCTTCTCTTATTTTGTGTGGAGATCAACCAGACAGTTTCCCAGGGGTGAAGGATAATAGAAACAACCAACTTTTCCCCAGTGTCTTTGTGCTCCCTCAGTCAGTGTCCCCCCTCTGTTTCTCTCACCCCTTGTTTGGTTCCCGTCGTCCAAGTGTCGAAGCAACAAGTTGAATCCTTTGCCATTGTAGCTGTTGGGGAGATAATGAAGAAGCTAATTAAGGAACGTCATTAGTGTGGATTGTAATTCTCTTACTTCATCTGCTCATTAGCTGTCAATATTGTTAATTAGTGGTCTTGGGAGTCACAAACATCTGAGGTGGAGCAGCGTCATCTTTTCTGCTTTGCTCTGCCTCTTTCCTGTACTGTGGCCGTGGCTCCATTCATTGTAGCCTGAGAATGGCCAAAGGCTTAGCTTTCAGAATGTGTGTGTGGTAGCGATGGTACTGTGGTGTACTTATAACTGACTTTTCTAGCTAAATAAAGGTTAAATACATTTTTTTTAAATAGGCCACTGAGGTCAGCTCGGGTCACATTACTTCCTGTGAAACTGACTGCTAACATCAACATATTTAACACAGGGAGTAAGTAGCCCAGATTCTGTTAGCTACGGTATAGGACCGGTCACAGGTTACATTGAACTCTGTTCTATCCTCCTGGGATGCCAGGCTCAGTCATTAGATAGCTATTGTTGAGACGGCCACTCCCCTCACCTTGGGTTGAGTGTGTCTCGCTGATTTCCACAGAGCCTTTTCACTTCCTCCTGAAAACCAAGTGTCTTCCAGTTAAGTTGAGAAGAATGGCCTTTTAATTTGTGCCATTTTGCACGTTGCTGATGATCTTGTATTTCAAACCTGTTTGAAACCCCCTGAAAAAGAAGAGTCCCAGGCAAAAATGGAGAGGAGTTTATTTATTTAATTTGTCATTAATCATGCTGGACTAAATAATAAGGCGGCGTGCGGCAATTCATCAAAGACAAGGGCAGCAACATCTTTCTGTTGTTGATTGTGCACTATTGGCACTATTTTTCTATTTTTTTAAATTAAGAATGGGTTGGCTTCAGAGTCAAAGCTAAGAGGCTTGGTGTGTGTGTGTGTGGAATATAGGATGAGTGTTTTAATTACGATGCAGAGGCCTGCGTGTCTTCCGTCCACAGTAATCCTCTCTGATTTATGAAGGCAACAAGAGAGGAGACACTAGATTGTTTTCATCTGGTTTCTTCTGACCAGGGAGGGGGAAGAGTCGGTTCATCTGTTGATTAATTTCTTCTTCTGCATTTCCTGCATGCGGGGAGAGAAGACTGTGTCGGACATGTTCCAGTGAGTCTGAGAGAGAGAGAGAGAGAGAGAGAGAGAGAGAGAGAGAGAGAGAGAGAGAGAGAGAGAGAGAGATATCTTTTATAATGGAGAGAAGACAGAAAAAAGAGGGAGAGCGAGATGACATTGAGTTTGGTGTAATCTGCACAATAAGAAACCATTTGATTTCAACTCGTCCTTGGTCCGTATTCATTCAGCGTCAGAGAGCTCGATAGATACGCTGTTGTTGTAGCTAATTTAATTGATTTGATTGACAGCTACTGCACTCGCTGTGGTTATTTTCAAATGGAATACACAGAACAATGAACATGCACATTACAGTGTAGACTATATTTCTTTTTTACTAGTGTCTTTGCACTTAATATATGCAGGGAGAAGCAAGAGACAACTGTCTTCTGAGCCAAATACCGAGCTGAGATTATAGGACCAATGGCAGACAGGAATGATTACTGAGGTTAAATGACCTCATATTCTCCCAAAGACTATTTATCTACTTCCCTCTATTCACCTCGATTTAGTTTCTCCTTGGGGTAGAGCATTGTGTGGGCTAGCTGCCACTTGCCAGGTCTTAATCAGTGGGACTTCGCCTGCGGTGGCTGTGAAAAATGGTTGTGCCTCTGCAGGTATAGTGATTGGAAAAAGGCAGCAATTTTGTGCTCCTGGGGCAGGAGGACCCGAGGTTGTAGGTCACTCCTCTCTCTATGAGGAAATTAATAAAACACTCTGTATTTAAAGATGTGGAGAAAATAGTTGTTCCTTTTTTTTCTGAAGCGAAGTTCAAGCAAGATTTACGAAGGCTCAATGATTAACAAATGATTTCTGACTGACTGTGGAGGAACACAATGTAATTCACGTGGCAGTACCATGATATTGGAATGTCTCCATTTTTCTCTGACAGATATTTCAGCAGTACCACAGCTGCCACACCAGCCATGAAATGAAGTGGTTGATTCAGAAAGTAATTCTGGCCTGGTTTATTTATTTTTTCTTCAATGAATTTCCTCTGCCTCTGTAGACGGAGAGAGTGCTCTTTCACTCATCGGAGGAGTGCCGAGGACCCTCATCAATTATTCCCCCCGGAGACGCGGCCGGCCGACCGCGGCCGTTAATCCAGCTGCTGGAGTCTGTAGCTCGACTCAACTCGCCCTTAACTCTCCCTTTGTTTGTTGCATTTTATTCATGTCCCCTTTGCTTATCTCCTCCAGTGGCAAAGCCATTTGTTTTATCCAAAGCAATTTTGGGTTTTATTGCAGTGTGATTGTGGCACAGTGAGGTGCTGTCGGAGGTGCAGCCGGTACTCCCACCCATCCGTCCAGTTACCCACCCACAGTCAGGGGATTCCAGACACCAGCTTACCCCTCCCTTATGGTCTTCCTGTGTTATGTACTGTACACAGAGATTGAGCTGTCAAATAAATACAACTAACACAACGCAAACACTGTAACAGGAAATTATGACAAAAATACAGCCGCAGTCCATTGCATTCATTGCAGGTGTCTTATTCCCGACACAGTGGTGTTCTTGCAGTGTAAACATTTGAGTGTTATATTCTCTTCAGTGGCCCAATTCACTCCGTTTCTCTCAAGCTTTTCCTCTTTTCTGAAATACAGGTCTCTTTTCCTTTCATAAGGTTGGAGATTGCAGCCATCCATATTGATTTCGCTCAGCTCAATTGCAGGTGATTGCGTACATTTCCATTTCAGATGTGCATAGATAATGATCTCTGTCAGCTAATCTAACGTTATCACCCACCCCCGGAAAAGTTTAACGGTTGTTTCCTGACAGAGGCTTTGAGTAGATCAGTAGGCATATTACTGAAGACGCCTGGGTCTCCTTTAAAAAGTTTCTAGCCTCTTAAAACATTGATGGGCTAATGTCTGTTGAGGGAAGAAAAATTGTACATGAAATATTAATTGAAATCTTAATTTCACTGTTGATGTGTCACAGCCAGCATTGGGGAGTTACAGTAATAATATTACTTTTTGCGGTAACGAGTAATATGACCGAGTAGTGTTCTAATTTGAGTAATAATATTACTTTTTACGGTAACGAGTAATATGACGGAGTAGTGTTCTAATTTGAGTAATAATATTACAGTTACTGATCAGATAGGTCTCCGTTACTTCTTTACTTTTATTATCAATTCCTTCCTATTACAGTTATAGATCCAAATAAATATTTGTGATGGTTATTATTCCCTCTGTTGACGCAATATTAAATCCCCTCCGCCCCAGATTCTAATTGTTTTTGTCTTTAGTCCTTTCACCAAGTTCCTGTTTACGTACACACTATTACTACTAACTGTTTTATTGGAGAGATGAAATATGTCAGAAGTCTAGAACATTGAGTTTCTCAGGGCGGAAGTACTTTGATTTGGTAGAAGGACAACATCACAATAATATAACTGTAGAATGGAAACTGTGTCCAGGAGAGAAACATCTCTCCACTGCTAAAAACACAACTTCCAATCTCTTGAAGAACCTGCAAAAGCAACACGCCAAGACAAAACTCGAAGCGATAGACCCCGGAGGCCTGACCACTGCTGCTGTAGGCCTACCTCAACCAAACAACCAAGGCTTGATTTAGTCTTTCAGGAGGACAGGCTGGAGCCCAGGGGGCTACTTGTACCGGCCTACATACTGTAACCTTGACATTATTTACAATGAGTGAGGACGCTCAATGTTTTGGTGTAACGCGAAAGTGCTATATCCAGTAGTGTAACTAATTACTTTTCCCAGGGAGTAATTTGTAATTTGTTACTTTTGAATGAAGTAACAACCCCAACACTGGTCACAGCTACTGTAATGTTGATGACCAATACAGATCCCTCAAAGATATTATGGGCCTGCTCAAAATCCTATTCTTGCTGAAACATTACATTTGACTAATTTTAAATCAGCTTAAAATCCTATATTCTGTTAGATTACATGTGGTACGTCATGTTCTACCTATTGCTCACTAAGAAGTAGTGACCATTCGCTCAGAGTTGCATTAGAAACTCTAACTTTATACATTCAAGCAGAACCGATATTAGATCTTCTTATAATAAGGATCAGTGGGTCCTCATCACCCTTCCTCATAAAGACATTCTATGCACAGCTTTAACAACAGAGTCAGAAATCATTATTTCTGGGGTGACTGGAGTTTACCTGATGAAATGTTGACTCAGCCTTACTTGTAGAAATGTGTTATTTATGATCCGCAATACAATGAAAAGACCAAATCATAGCAATTATGTTAAAGGAAACCATAACCATAATCACTCATCAGCAAAATCATTGTCAGTGCTGTTGTCATTTATTTAGTCATCGTTGTCATCGTTATCATCATCATCATTATCATGCTCTTCGTCGTCGTCATTGTCATCATCATCATCATCATCGTTGTTGTCACCATGACATAAGCATAATGTAATTATCAGATGATACCTTGGTAAAATACCAGTTCCCCAACCTAATAGAATTGTGGTCACAGACACATAGGACGCCCCCATCTCAAAAACAACACACAGATTACACATAAATACAACATGGATACCACTGTAACCCAACTACAGCTCATAGTTGCCATAGTCATCCCCAGTTTACAATTGGCTCATTCATCCCCCTCCTCTCCCCTGTATCTATTCCCCAGGTTGTTGCTGCAAATGAGAACGTGTTCTCAGTCAACTTACCTGGTAAAATAACAGATAAATAAATAAATTAATAAATAGACCCAAGTACATATGTATATATTCCTAGACGGATAGAGACCCTATATACTACATGATCATGTACCACATCCCACACTGTAAAAAATATGTTGTTGTAAGCTTTACAGTAATGTACTGTTATACCAAAGTTTCTTTGGAATTTACGGTAACATACTGTACTTTTTTATTTATTTTTACAGTAACTGCCAGTAAGTTTTTTTTTTTTTTTTTTTTACATTGCAGCAGTTCACTCTCATTCAGGTGAAAATGGCTTAGTATGCAAGGTAGGGTCTTATCTGCCTCCTTGGTGACCTGCACTCACCCTCCAACCTCAATATGCAGAGCAGCCTCCTCCTTCCCACCCCTACCTGCTCAATATCACCTAACCCTCACAGGGAGAGCTAGTAGGTTGAACACTGTCAGTACACACAGGAGTTCAGGAGATCTCTGAATGCTCTTTGAGGTTTTACAGGCTAAGTCCTGTTTTTATCATTACTATGATAATGTGATTGAATAAAAACAGAGATTGTTACAGTAGGCAGTTAAGGAGTGTACAGTCCTTCCCTTCATGGTGGAGGTTGGCCTAGCCATTCTACTAATGATGGCAAACCAGTAGTGTGCGTTGTAAATTAATTTATATTCCCCACATCCACCCCATTTATACACATGTCTAGCCCTCAGAGAAAAGCCTGGCATCGTGTGCTAAGTCTAGAGGACTGTGTAATCACGCAGTAAGCATGTCCAATTGTGATCAATGGAACTATTGATCAAGTGTGTTGTGAGGTTGCAATGCCTTGGGACCCTGTGGTTTGACCTCTGCGGGGAACTTTCTGTTGTTCAGATCTGAAGACTTGTGTCCTCTGCAGCAGGGCCTCGGGGCCTCAGGGCTTACTGCTTCCTGGAGAGAGGCGCTCGAGAACCCAACAGATCCACAAACCGGTAAATCGACACAGACAGACACATGCTGTCATAGAGCATAGAACGTACACACGGCACTGGCCTCTGGAATATAACGGTATATAAATCAACGTAACTGGAGGAGAGAGACAGATAGCTTTTACATGAAGGAAACCTCGTGGGGATATCACTGATGAACAAAACAGAGGATGAATGCTTTGAAGATTGCAGTTCAGCAGTCATGGATTATTATATATTTGTATGCATGAGGAAATGACCCGAGGTACTTTTGCAGATTAAAATAATTAAAGTTGGGATGGGATCTGCATGATAGTAGCAAAGATTTTAATTTATATTGCATGAAGACAAAAAATACATGTCTGTCAGTATGAATGTAATCTGATTGTTTTTGCTTTTTCAAACCTATTTATTCTAGTGATGTTGTTGTGCAGAGTATGATGCCTAGCGTGTTGACATTGGTGTTTTATATCCTGACCTAGTGGTCTCTCCTGCTAATCAACATATTCACACAGACCCCGTCACACATGGAACAGCGCCCGGAGAGGAGAGAGGTGGCACCCTGGTTCAGTCTCTGGGAGACAAAGAAAGGAAAGTGACAGATGTGTTTTCTAGAATTCTGCCTGAGCAGCAGAGGACAAGGTTGATATCAACGGTGAAACTAGTTTTCAGGGTCCAACTGTTGTTTTTTTCTGCAATCTGGTTTGTTGTCCCCTGGGCGCCTGTGGCTGACAGTCTGTTCCAGACATGTTTTTGCATCGCTCTGCACCTGGACAGGGACATACCGCAGGCCAGAGAGGGGGGAGAGGAGCGGAGCTGCAACCCTGTGATCCAAATCTGTGAGCTCTTTGGGGCCTGCAGCTCGCATTCTGCATTTGGTGTGACAGTGTGTCTTTCAGGGGCATAGTAAACACTAAACACTTCTTCTTCCCAAACTTATTTTTTATGCTATTCAGCAGAATTATGTTAAACAACCCCAACTCCCTTGTGACAAATCACAAATGCTATTTATTTACCAACATTTTATTTATGATGATTCCTGAACATTACAGTCTCAGGTTGATGCTAATCATTGACCTGAATGACCTCAGATCACATCCTACTGTAGTATTGATCTGATGATTAAAAAAATATATAAGATGAGGTCATTGCTGATGGTGTATCACTGCATTGTATCGGGGCACAAACAAAATTAACACGAGGGGGGGGGGCTCACCATTCTGGGTTTAATCAATCACCCCCGCAGGAATCAGGGGCGGGAGGAGGAGGGTCAGGTGGAGGAGGGGTTGGGATGTGGGATGTTGGCTGGGGAAGGAAGGAATTCCCCTTCAGGGGCGGGAGGAGGAGGGTCAGGTGGAGGAGGGGTTGGGATGTGGGATGTTGGCTGTGGAAGGAAGGAATTCCCCTTCAGGGGCGGGAGGAGGAGGGTCAGGTGGAGGAGGGGTTGGGATGTGGGATGTTGGCTGGGGAAGGAAGGAATTCCCCTTCAGGGGCGGGAGGAGGAGGGTCAGGTGGAGGAGGGGTTGGGATGTGGGATGTTGGCTGTGGAAGGAAGGAATTCCCCTTCAGGGGCGGGAGGAGGAGGGTCAGGTGGAGGAGGGGTTGGGATGTGGGATGTTGGCTGTGGAAGGAAGGAATTCCCCTTCAGGGGCGGGAGGAGGAGGGTCAGGTGGAGGAGGGGTTGGGATGTGGGATGTTGGCTGTGGAAGGAAGGAATTCCCCTTCAGGGGCGGGAGGAGGAGGGTCAGGTGGAGGAGGGGTTGGGATGTGGGATGTTGGCTGGGGAAGGAAGGAATTCCCCTTCAGGGGCGGTAGGAGGAGGGTCAGGTGGAGGAGGGGTTGGGATGTGGGATGTTGGCTGGGGAAGGGAGGAATTCCCCTTCAGGGGCTGGTGCGGAACCGGACTGTTTTTCACCGCTCTGTGCGCAGCTCATTCATTCATTAGGCAGCAAGACGGGGGTGTTATGGTGGTGGGTCTGCCACGCTGGCGCTGCCTCATTACTCTCCCATGGCTGGCAGGAGCGTACCATGGTGTGGAATATCTAACACCCCCTCCACTGTCCCCAACCCTGCCAGGGAATGATGTGAGCTCAACATGTTGGAGTGTCTGCTCATTATTGCAGTATCATCATAACTCAGCCAAGGACGTTGTGTGTGGAGGAGAACGGGATAAGTGACATAGAGCTAGGGAGGGGTTTCAAATCCCCGCGGAGGGACGTGGGAGGTATTTCTCTGATTGAGATACTAATAGCCTTGGAAGATAGAAACCTCCTCTCTCTCTATCTCTCTTTTTAACTGCCTGTTATAGCATAGGGATTAAATATTATTCTTCCCTCCAAGTGCATCTAGAAAATATTGAAATCCAGTGAACAGTTGACTTAGCTTTGTACAGTACCTATTAAGAGCTTCTTTTTAGAAGACGGACCAGGGCTTTGTCCCAAATGGCACACTACTCAGAATGGGGCTCTGCACTAAATGGGGAATAGGGAAGGATCTGCCATTTAGGAGGCACCCAGTGCTGTTGAATGTGATCACCCCGTTTTGATCAGAGAGGACAAAGGCCAGGTTATTACTGGTCTATGAGTGTGTCAATGCTCCCACCCATTTGACTGTGATGCATTACTTCCATTTACATGGCTGAAATGTCCCCAGCAGAAACACCTCGCCTTCACCTAATTACTGTCATTTCCCCTTGTTTGAAGCCAGCCTCCATTTGGAGCCAGGCAATTATTCCACTTCCTTGTATCTTCCTATCTCTCACTTTGGATTAGAATCATTTCCCCCGCTTTACGCTGTTTCGAGGGATATCTGCAACCACACCACAGAACAACCCGCTGTCGTTGTTATTAACGGTTGCATGTGCACACCTTGAAGTGCCTCGTAATAATAAAATAGGACAGGGGCTCCTTCACTTTAGAAACATCAGTACAGGATCGCTTCAATCTCCCTAATTCCTGAAGCCACAATACATGTTTTATCTGTGTTCCATTTATACTATCACAATTTACTAACAAGATTCTTATCCCATGATGTTCTCTACTCTCCCCAATAGGCACTTCAGGGTTGTTTTTTCTTTCCAGCTTTTCTTGGTGATGGGTGCGTTATGCCTGCTCTAGCAGCCCGTAGAGACCAGACTGTGATGGGTGCAGATGTTGGAGATGAGGGGCGATGAGGGGAGATGAGGAGGTGCAGTGTGGTGCTGGAGGATCATGTGTTGATAGCTGACATGTCTGTTTCCATCTGGGCTGTTTCCATCTCACACATTTCTTCTGGCTCTCACTGTCTTCCTCACACGCACACACACACAACACACACAGACACTGTATCATCCCAGATGCAAGAGCCAGATTTACTTATTTCATGATGGGCTTCTAATCCAACATTATCTATTGATTTCAAGGAATTTTTTATCTCCCACCAAAGCAGTTATGATTTATCTGCTAGATTCACAGTGATAAATGTTCTTCAGAGTAAAAACAGTATTTGTGTAGTTGGATCATTCTTTGTCCCGCTCCCCATAACTACTCTGTCTGTTCCTTGGTAGAGTTATGAGCGCTCATGGCAGGTAATGTATTTCATTATACGCCAGGCCAGTTTTAAATATAGAAAATGGGTGGGATGGGACCAGTCCAGCCTGAGGCCATTTTCTCGGCTGGTCCCTGAAGGTGCATCCAATATTGATTGCTATGGAGCGGAGTGTTATATCCCCACAGAGCAGGATGTGTAGGCAGCAGGAGAGACGCTGCTGCTTGTTTCCTGGCCAGATTTAGACTGCCAAGCAACACTAGTGATGACAGACTACTGGTGGAGGTGCCATGGATTTACAGTGAGCTGCAGCTTCACAGCTTGGGCTGCTAAAGCCCCCAAGCTGTCTGCAGAGCAGAGAGGCAAAACAGAGACTAGGCGCTCTCTTTCTCTCTCTCTCTCTCGCTCTCTCTCCTAACCCCCCCCCCCCCCTCCTGCCATGAAACATTTACAGGTGCCCTGAGCCTCATCATGTCAACATGTGAGCATTGATTAAGGCTGAGAAGATGTATGCAAGGGGGAGGAGAGAGTAAAGGAAATGCTCAATTGTTCTGTGTTTACCACCTGTTATGCAAGTAGGTTGTGTTTCCATCTACTGTGGGACAGGAACACAGCATCCATGATAGGAGAGGACTGTCTCCAAAGAAAGTAGAGAATTCAGAACAGCAAATATCTGTCACTGAAATCCTGCTGCCTAAGGAATGAATTTCCATTCAGATTGTGACCAGAGAAATATGGGTATTTATTCGGCACTCTAACTCACTGAATGATGAAGAAGTTTTGCCCAGTGATGCTCTTGCCTAGATTCACGTCAAAAGTGTCCTACTTTGCATTCTGGGTGTAAGGTCTGGCTTCATCTGACTTTCACTTTGAGCTCTGATGAATCTGCTGAACAGTTTTTCTCCCTATAAAGGGACATCTGATTAAATGAAAGGCGTCTGATTCTCAGAGCAATGGTGGTTTGGCAGCCCAAGTATGATTCATCGTCATAATCTCCATTGCACAGCGAGCGATTTTTGTAATCAACACATTTCAAGTGAAAAAGATGTGAATCATTCTCTCTCATATGTGCCTAATCAAGAGGGGAAAGCAGCAAATGAAACAAGCTGGTTAGGACTGCGTGGCTCATCAGACAGGTCTGAGCGTGGTGGGAGAATATGGGTGTACATAATGGGAAAGTTATGCCTCTACTTACTATAGAACATTGTTTCTCAAGCATTTCCTTATTTCTGGGGGGTTTTCCCAAGCCTTGATTCGTGGAATTTATGATTATTTGAATATGGTGTGTTAGTGCTGGGGTAGACACAGGAAGAGGCGAAGTGGGATGGTCCACTCCCGTTGAAATCTGTCCACAAAGACAGCAATAAGCAGAGCGATAAGCAGAACACCTGCCTTCCAGCCTTTGGGACGACTCCCATTGTTAGGATGGAGACTAGACCATTTCATCATTATATACAGTATATCTGGCGTCCCCCAGGAATGGAATGGGATTGTTACATGAAAGAAACCACTCAAAACGCTGCATGTGTCCAACCCTGGTAAATGTTTTCACCTGGAACTGATCATCAATGCTGACAGAGGAGCAAGAGTGTGCATGAAGGGTTTTTTCAGGTGAACTGCTACAGTACACAGATACTGAAGCTGACTCAAGCGTAATGCATCAAAGTAAGGAAATAGAACTGTTTGGTCAGCAAGAATGAAACGTCCCTAATGTTCTGCATTATTTTTCCACCCCTCATCTCTAAGGTGTTGACGCTGGGCAATTTCAGTTATTCACCACCGAGGAGCGAGGAGGACGGGAGGAATACCAACCTCATCTGATACTCAGTCTGGCTGCATTCCATACAGGTAATTACAATTATGCTAATCAACTGCACCATTTGGCCCGGAACAAACACACACACCTTCTATATAAACACACACCACAAACAGACACGCCCACTTGAACTCACACATGGTTTGGTATGTCACTCTCTAAATCTGTTACAGTTAATAGTTACCGTTCCAAATTTGTAATCAGTAAAGTAACTTTGATTAACCAAACTCAGTAACGTAATCTGATTACTTTGTTACTTTTGGATTATGTTCCCCCTTATGTTCTCCCTTAAGAGGCATTAGAAGAAGACAAACAGGATCCATTGAACACATTTGGTGTCATAGTAGTCTCTGACTTGTGGTCAGACTCGCTCATGTGGAGCAAACTTAAAATTGCCCCTTTTTCAGTGATTGATTGAATTTTATTCATAAAACAAAGGTGTCATTTTTTTCTCCTCGCAAACATAATTTCTGAATTTATAGTAATCCAAGAAGTAATCATCTTATTTTTCTAGAGTATCTGTAATCTGATTACAATATTTTAGCTGGTAACGTAACTCAGGGTTTCCCAAACCCAGTCCTGGGCCCCCGGTAGGTGCACATTTCGTTTTTTTGCCCTAGCACTACATAGCTGATTCAAATAACCAATTGATCATCAAGCTCTGATGATTTGAATCAGCTGTGTAGTGCTGGCGGGGGGGGGGGACTCAAACACACACACACAGACACAGACAAACATACACACAGACAGACAGACAGACAGACAGACAGACAGACAGACAGACAGACAGACAGACAGACAGACAGACAGACAGACCATCAATCTTATCATCATCCTATGCAACTGATGAAATGAACAAGTGGTTAAAAATACTAGGCTATACATCTAGCACACAAGGACATGAGCTGACAAATCATGGCCACTCTCAAGGAGAACTCTGAAAGTAGCCGCAATCTTCTCTCTCTTGTTCCTGATTCAGTTTCCTAGATTGGCTTGGGAAGGAGATTGAAGCCATGAAACTGGGTGGAGGTAATAGGTTTTGGACTAGGGCCTTATGAGACACAGGACAGGTGATGATTTGAGCACTCTCAAGGTGATTTGAGTGTGTGCAGGAGGCAGTGGAGGACCATGTCAGTAAGACACCTCTGGATAGGGCAGAATATCACAGGACTCATCATCCACCAGAAAGGGTACATAAAACTATACAAAGTTACATTTAGCATCTGTGCCTAGTGATTTATGAGTGTAGTTACAGTACAAGTGGAGAAACAGATTGACAGCAGTCCTTGATGAAGTTTAAATCAATGTATTATATAGCATGATGCAGCAACATTTCATAAGCAATCACTCTCCCTGCTGCATAGTGATACCTGTTGTAGGCCAGGACTGGCATGGCTCACAGCCTACAGCCTGTAGTTTACAGCCTACAGCTTAATTTACAACCTACAGCCAATACAACCTACACCCCATGCACCCTAAAGCCGACAGTGGCCAGGCCAAGACATTCCCTCCCGCCTCCCGGAGCAACAGAGCGAGTGCTAATGAGGCCATTTTCCCTTCATTTAATTTAGCATGGCCCATCCACGGGGCTCTACCTCCTTCTGCCATGCGGCTCCCAGCTGCTGGGTGATTAACCTGGGAGGAACTCTACAGGATTCTGTGGTAAATACTGCTGCCTGCATGGTCCATTACTGTGGAGGGCTGCCCTGCCTCCCGCCACCCGCCCACCATTAGCCTCACTCAGTCAGCCTCAGCGGCGGCACAACATTCAGCTGTGGCTCTCCTGTCTCACGCACACACACACACACACACACACACACACACACACACACACACACACACACACACACACACGCACACACGCACACACGCACACACGCACGCACACCCACACACACACACACACACACACACACACACACACACACACACACACACACACACACACACACACACACACACACACACACACACACACACACGCACGCACGCACGCACACACACACACACACACACACACAACCACCTACAATGTGCTATTGCAGGCCACATCACACATCACATACGCATGGACACACTCACATCTGGACTTCTGTGGTGGATCAGGGTGTTCCTTTATCTCCATTCTAATTGGACGGGGGGAATGTGTGTGAAAAAGTACTATCACTCGCCTCTGATTCATTTATTTTCTCACATCACTCTGACTTTATCTCATGATGATCATTCTTATTGCTGACGTGCTCTAAGCTCTCGTTGAACTATGCATTGATACATCTCTGAGTCAGCATAGAGACCTGTTCATTTTCCTTAAGACAGCCCACTGGTTGAATCAATATTTTTTTCCATGTCATTTCAACCAAATAATTAAATGTGATGATATTGAATCAATATGGAAAACTGATTGGGTTTGCAAAAAATCCTCAACGTAAGAGAATATCCCAATTCCACCCAATTATTAGCCTAAATCCAATGGCAGGGTGACATTTTTGGTTGATTTCACATTGAATTCATGTTAATTGAGAACTCAACCAAATCAAAACTAGATGTTGAACTGACACCTTCGCCAAGTGGCAGGAGTCACCTTAGAATCCTACTGTTAAAGCAAATGCTAAACCAGTGATTATTGAACATATTTGATGAGTCTCACCTGTCTGTGAAACATGTGGGAGCATTCCTGTGCGCCCAATGTGAAACCAGTGAACAAACAACCGGAAGCTAAAAACCCAGAAATGGATAATTGAGCAGTGTAGACAGTCACACACACACATACACACATGTATTTATCACTCATTTACAAGTTCAAAAATGAATATAGCAACTAAGGATTTTAGCTTTAAAAATGCTAAGGTATACATCTAACACAAAAGGACATAAGTGGGCAAATCATTGCCACACTAAAGGCAAACTCTCAATCGTAATCTTCTCTCTCTTGTTCCTGATTTGGTTTCCTAGACTGGCTTGGTAAGGAGATTGAAGTCGTGAGACTGTTGATTAGAGGAGGAGGGAACAGGGTTTGGACCAGGGCCTTATGAGTAGGGCCAGGAGTTTCTGGCCACAATTGTAGGAACTGCTTTTACGGGTATTTACAGCATTGTCCACTAGTATTGACATAAACTCTACATCTCACTTTGCTCAAGCTGAACCTTTCCAACTGACTCGGAAGTTACTGTTGAGTTCCTCCCAGGTTAATCACCCAGCAACTGGGAGACGCATAGCACTCCTATATTTCTTCTGTGAGGCAGTACCACGGACAGCTTAGAGGGAACATTTTTCATAATGAACAAGTTTATCAGGAATCAAGGTAAGATCCAGATGCAGACACGTCAAATTGACAATGGTTTAATATTCCAACAGGGGCAGGCAATAGACAGGTCAAGGCAGGCAGGTGTCAGTAAACCAGAGATGAACAGCAGAAGGCCTAATAATCTTGGAGATGGGAAATGGGCCCATAAACCGAGGGGAGAGTTTGCGGGATTCCACCCGAAGGGGCAGATCCTGGGTGGATAGCCATACCTTCTGCCTGAGACGATGTTGATCAACTTCTCCTTGTTCCCTGGAGTGGGTCTTGAGGAGGGCCGACCGGGTATGACGACAGCGGCGGACAAACATCTGGGCAGAAGGTACGCCGACCTCTTGCTCCAATTCGGGGAAGAGCGGGAGCTGATACCTCAGGGAACACTCAAATGGCGCTAGGCCCATGGCAGAGCAGAGAGGGGTGTTGCGGACGTACTCGACCCGCACCAGCTGCTGGCTACAGGAGGTGGGGTTGGCGAAGACCAGGCAGCGCAGAGTAGTCTCAAGATACAGGTTGGCTCTCTCCGACTGGCCATTTGACTGGGGGTGGAATCCAGAGGACAGGCTGGTCGATGACCCAATGAGGGCACAAAACGGCTTCCAGAACCAGAAGAGAACTGAGGCCCCCGGTCGGAGACCAAGTCCATGGGAAGTCCATGGATCCAGAAGACGTGCTGCACCATGAGCTGGGCCGTCTCCTTGGCCGAGGGTAGTTTGGGGAGAGGAATGAAGTGAGCGGCCTTGGAAAACCGGTCGACCACAGTCAGGATGGCAGGGTTGCCCTTAGACGGGGGGAGACCGTGACAAAATCCAGGTATATGTGAGACCAGGGACGGTGAGGGACAGGCAGTGGTTGCAGAAGACTAGCCGGAAGACTAGTACAGACCGTGCAGGCGGAGACAAAGGCGGCAACATCTGGAACCATCGTAGACCATGAAAAGCGTTGCCTCATGAAGGCCAGGGTCTGACAGGAGCCCGTGTGGCTGGCAAACCTGTAGGAATGGGCCCACTCCAGGACCGCAGAGCGGACAGTGTCAGGCGCAAACATCCGATTACCCCCCTATACACCAGTCACAAGGTTTCCCTATACACCAGTCACGAGGTGGGAAGGATGGTCTCGGGATCCGGTGTGGTACCCGTGGGGCTACGGCAGTGGGACAGTGCATCCGCTTGACGTTCTTGGGTCCCGGCCGGTACGAGAGGGAGAAGTTGAACCGTGTGAACAGCATCTGGCTTGCCTGCAGTTGTGGCGCTTGGCAGTGCGGAGATACTCCAGGTTCTTGTAGTCGGTCCAGACAATGAATGGGTGTTCCGCCCCCTCCAGCCAGTGACTCCATTCCTCCAACGCCATCTTCACCGCGAGAAGCGCACGATTCCCCACATCGTAGTTCTTTCTGTGGCGTTGAGGCAGTGGGAGAAGAAGACACAGGGATGTAGCTTGAGATCCAGGGCAGAACGCTGAGACAGGACCACCCCCACTCCGACATCAGAAGCATCGGCCTCCACCACAAACAGATGGGGAGGGTCTGGTTGAACCTAGATGGGAGCTGTGGTGAAGCGATGTTTGAGGTCCTGGAACGCCTGGTCATTAGCTAGAGACCACATGACAGAGCCTTGGGCGAGGTCAAATAAAATCCATTTTTATTGGTCACATACACATGGTTAGCAGATGTTAATGCGAGTGTAGCGAAATGCTTGTGCTTCTAGTTCTGACCATGCAGTATCTAACAAGTATATGTGTATATGAATAAGAATATGTGCATATAAATACTGTATATAGATGAGCGATGGCCAAATGGCATAGACAAGATGGAGTAGATGGTATAGAGTACAGTATAGTGCACACAGGGGGATACCAGGGTGCTGTAACCCCGGATAAAGAGGCGATAGAACCCCAGGAAGCGTTGGAGCTGCACCCTGTAAGTAGAGTGGGGCCAATCCACCACCGCTCTCACCTTCCTGGGATCCATTTGCACACTCCCTGCGGTGAAGATGAAACCCAGAAAAGGGACGGTGTAATGATGGAACTCACACTTCTCTGCTTTTACAAACAGCTGGTTCTTCAGGAGTAGTTGAAGAACCTGTCGGATGTGGAGAACATGTTCTTAGGTGGAACAGGAGAAGATGAGGATGTCATCTAGGTAGACAAAGATGAACCGGTTCAACATATCACGGAGAACATCATTGACCAGAGCCTGGAACACAGCAGGGGCATTGGTAAGGCCAAATGGCATGACCCGGAGAGATTTGGACTGGTCTCCCCACAGCAGAATGGCATGAAAATGGGTGCGAGCAAGGAATGCAGGAATGTTCTCCATATGGCCCACCAGAGTACTCGATCCTACCGGTGAGCCTGGTTTCTTTAAAGGACAAGAGGACACGGAATGACCAAGAGTCCCGCAATACAGACAACTCTTCGTGTCGATCCTGTATTGTCGTTCCGCTTGCGACAGCCCAGCTCTGCCTAGTGGCATGGGCTCAGAAAGTGGTGACTCGGCCGTCTTCGGCAGCCCACAGGGCAAGTCAGGAATCCTCAGGTTCTCCCGGCAACGAGAACGTCGGGAGCTTCTGGGACGACTCTGAGGCAAGGTGGGAACCCTGGGCGTGCGAGCGAAATTCAATTTCCTCTCCCTCAATCATTCCCGTAATCGCCCATTGATACGGATGGTCAAAGCAATGAGGGAATCGAGCTCCGTAGGTAACTCCCAGGCTGCAAGGTTGTCCTTGATCTCCTCCGAGTCACCGTGCAGGAACATATCAAACAGTGCCTCTTGATTCCAAGCACTCTCCGCTGCCAACGTGTGTAAATCCACGCCATAATCAGCGACACTGCGGGAGTCCTGCCGAAGTTGGAATAGCTTCCGGGCGGCCACTCGCCTGGAGAATGGGGTATCAAAAACCTTCCTCACTTCTCCCACGAGACTAGCGCATATGGCGGGCTGTTGTTCCCACACAGCAGTAGCCCAGTTGAGAGCCCTCCTGGACATCAGCGTGATGAGGTAGGCTATCTTGGAGCGATCTGAGGGGAAGGAGGAGGGCTGAAGCTCGAAGACGAGGGCACACGGAGCTAGGAATGCCCGACAGGTGCTCAGCTCTCCATTGAAGCGTGCTGCAGGAGGTAAGTGGGGCTCCCGAGAAGGTGGAGTGACTGATGAGATGGCACTGCTAGCAGCTGAGTCACTGAGGAGCTGTTGGGTTACCACCATGGTAGGCGGCCTCCCAGACAACCCGGGGAATTGCTCCAGCAAACTGTCCAACGCCCGGTCATGGCGTTCAGCTACCGTTTGGACCCCCTCCACAAGGCCACGAAGCAATTCCTTGTGCTTACCAATGGTGGCTCCCTGGGTGGAGATGGCGTTGTGCAGCTGGCCCGGGTCTGCTGGGTCAGTCATGGCCAGTTTGTACTATCATAAATCAAGGTAAGACCCAGATGCAGACACTTCGAATTGACAATGGTTTAATATTCCAACAGGGGCAGGCAATAAACAGGTCAAGGCAGGCGGGGGTCAGAGACTGGGAAAAGCAGGAGGTGAGAACAAAAACGCTAGTTGGCTTGACAAACAAGACGAACTGGCAACGGGCAAACAGGAAACACAGGTATACATACACAGGGGATAATGGGGAAGATGACAAGAAGACACCTGGAGGGGGGGTGGAGATAATCACAAGGACAGTTGAATCAGTTTAAAACCCCAGAAATGGAAAAGTGAGTAGTGTAGACTGAGGTGTTCTGTACCCCTTAGGTGGTTTAGCAGTCAGAAGTGATCTAATGTGTTGCTTAGCCCCTCTCCTTCAGTTTGTGTTCCTGAGCACCTGAAAAGCAAAGTTCAGTGTCCTCGGCAGACGAGCCCTATTGATTCAAAAGGCTGTGAATCGCTCTCTGTTTTGTCCCGTGCATCCTTGCAAAATCCCCTGAACTCAACAACAATTCACAGGAGTGTGCTGTTTGCTCTCGTAAGAAGAGCAAACGGAGACAGAGACAGACGATTCAAGATCTAGTATTGTGCATATCAAAGAAGACAGTGAGCTTCCTGAGCTAGAGGCGAGCAGTTACTCCATAGCTCTGTGTACGCTCACCTCTGCCTTCTGTGTTCTCAGGCAAAGCAACTACACAGGGTAGCTCATGTCAACCTACACTCAGAAAAAAAGGTGTTATCTTGAACCTTAATGGGTTCTTTGAATGTCCCCATAGGAGACCCCTTTTAAAAACCCTTTTTGATTACGGGTAGAACCCTTCTCGGTTCCATGTAGAACCCTTTCTACAGAGGATTCTATATAGAACCCAAAAGGATTCTACCTGGAACTCAAAAGGGTTCTCCTATGGGGACAGCTGAAGAACACTTGTTCTAATTGTAGCAAAACACATATTGATGAATTGCTGTCTAATTGGGCGGCTGGAGATTGTATAGATTTTCTGACCAGACTTATCACAAGTGAAGTCTATGTCTCACAAGCTGTGAAAGATAAGGAACCATATTAATAGGGTAGCTTTGTGGTGAACAACCTGAACAGGGAAATGCATTTAGATCGCCCAACCTTGATTAAGTATGAAGAGAAACACTTGTAAAAGTTGACTGTTCTATCTTCCAGTAACGTTCCCTCGATCCCTCTTTGAGAGGGAAATCTAAACATGCAGAAACATTTAGCTAAAGTGTGCAAAAATGTGTATTCACCTAATCCCATTCATTTTCCCCTTCTGTCTCTTACTCTAAACTTGGAGGCAGAAATTGGATGATTTCCATTGGCACTCGAGTGAGGTGCCTTTTCACAAGGCACTGCTCATCTCCCAGACCTCCCTCTGTTTAACTCATCCTGTGACATATTGACAGAGGGATTTCTCCATTCTTTACTGTGTTAGAACAAATCATCTAACTTGACTCATCCTGTAAATGGAATATATGTCAATGGAATAATTATTCATCTATTAGACATTCTCATGTATTACCATATTTTCAATCATATAGATATTGGCTAATGTATTTTACTGTGGGCCCAAGTAGTTCGTATAATCAGTATGATCAACATGATTTCCCTCAGTCCATGACCGGTACATTGAACTAGTTATCAACCTTACACTGAGGAATTTCAGTGATTTAGCCTACAGTACATACAAATGTGTGGTACATTAGTACAATCTCTATTGCACCTCCACAGTGCCTTGTGAAAGTATTCGGCCCCCTTGAACTTTGCGACCTTTTGCCACATTTCCGGCTTCAAACATAAAGATATAAAACTGTATTTATTTGTGAAGAATCAACAAGTGGGACACAATCATGAAGTGGAACGACATTTATTGGATATTTCAAACTTTTTTAACAAATCAAAAACTGAAAAATTGGGCGTGCAAAATTATTCAGCCCCCTTAAGTGGGGCGGCAGGGTAGCCTAGTGGTTAGAGCGTTGGACTAGTAACCAGCAGGTTGTGAGTTCAGTGGTTTGAAATATCCAAACCCCGAGCTGTCAAGGTACAAATCTGTCATTCTGCCCCTGAACAGTTACCTACCTAGAGCATACAGGTCGTAGTGGTGGGTGGTATAAGGTGCTATAGTAACAAAACGGATGGCACTGTGATAAACTGCATCCAGTTTGCTGAGTAGAATATTGGAAGCTATTTTGTAGATGACATTGCCGAAGTCGAGGATCGGTAGGATAGTCAGTTTTACTAGGGCAAGTTTGGCGGCGTGAGTGAAGGAGGCTTTGTTGCGGAATAGAAAGCTGACTCAAAATTTTATTTTAGATTGGAGATGTTTGATATGAGTCTGGAAGGAGAGTTTACAGTCTAGCCAGACACCTAGGTACTTATAGATGTCCACATATTCTAGGTCGGAACCATCCAGGGTGGTGATGCTCGTTGGGCGTGCAGGCAGTGAACGGTTGAAAAGCATGCATTTGGTTTTACTAGCGTTTAAGAGCAGTTGGAGGCCACGGAAGGAGTGTTGTATGGCGTTGAAGCTCGTTTGGAGGTTAGATAGCACAGTGTCCAAGGAAGGGCCGGAAGTATACAGAATGGTGTCTTCTGCGTAGAGGTGGATCAGGGAATCGCCCGCAGCAAGAGCAACATCATTGATATATACAGAGAAAAGAGTCAGCCCGAGAATTGAACCCTGTGGCACCCCCATAGAGACTGCCAGAGAACCGGACAACATGCCCTCCGATTTGACACAATGAACTCTGTCTGCAAAGTAGTTGGTGAACCAGGCAAGGCAGTCATTAGAAAAACCGAGGCTACTGAGTCTGCCGATAAGAATATAGTGATTGACAGAGTTGAAAGCCTTGACCAGGTCGATGAAGACGGCTGCACAGTACTGTCTTTTATCGATAGCGGTTATGATATCGTTTTGTACCTTGAGCGTGGCTGAGGTGCACCCGTGACCGGCTCGGAAACCAGATTGCACAGTGGAGAAGGTACGGTGGGATTCGAGATGGCCAGTGACCTGTTTGTTGATTTGGCTTTCGAAGGCCTTAGATAGGCAGGGCAGGATGGATATAGGTCTGTAACAGTTTGGGTCCAGTGTGTCTCCCCCTTTGAAGAGGGGGATGACTGCAGCAGCTTTCCAATCCTTGGGGATCTCAGACGATATGAAAGAGAGGTTGAACAGGCTGGTAATAGGGGTTGCGACAATTGCGGCGGATAGTTTCAGAAATAGAGGGTCCAGATTGTCAAGCCCAGCTGATTTGTACGGGTCCAGGTTTTGCAGCTCTTTCAGAACGTCTGCTATCTGGATTTGGGTAGCCAGGAGGAAGGCATGGCCAGCCGTTGAGAAATGCTTGTTGAAGTTTTCGATAATCATGGATTTATCGGTGGTGACCGTGTTACCTAGCCTCAGTGCAGTGGGCAGCTGGGAGGAGGTGCTCTTGTTCTCCATGGACTTTACAGTGTCCCAGAACTTTTTGGAGTTAGAGCTACAGGATGCAAATTTCTGCCTGAAGAAGCTGGCCTTGGCTTTCCTGACTGACTGCGTGTATTGGTTCCTGACTTCCCTGAACAGTTGCATATCGCGGGGACTATTCGATGCTATTGCAGTCTGCCACAGGATGTTTTTGTGCTGGTAGAGGGCAGTCAGGTCTGGAGTGAACCAAGGGCTATATCTGTTCTTAGTTCTGCATTTTTTGAACGGAGCATGCTTATCTAAAATGGTGAGGAAGTTACTTTTAAAGAATGACCAGGCATCCTCAACTGACGGGATGAGGTCAATATCCTTCCAAGATACCCGAGCCAGGTCGATTAGAAAGGCCTGCTCGCAGAAGTGTTTTAGGGAGCGTTTGACAGTGATGAGGGGTGGTCGTTTGACTGCGGATCCATAGCAGATACAGGCAATGAGGCAGTGATCGCTGAGATCCTGGTTGAAGACAGCGGTGTATTTGGAGGGCCAGTTGGTCAGGATGACGTCTATGAGGGTGCCCTTGTTTACAGATTTAGGGTTGTACCTGGTGGGTTCCATGATGATTTGTGTGAGACCCGGCATCTAGTTTAGATTGTAGGACTGCCGAGGTGTTAAGCATATCCCAGTTTAGGTCACCTAACAGAACAAACTCTGAAGCTAGATGGGGGGCGATAAATTCACAAATGGTGTCCAGGGCACAGCTGGGAGCTGAGGGGGGTCGGTAGCAGGCGACAACAGTGAGAGACTTATTTCTGGAGGGAGTAATTAGTAAAGTTAGTAGTTCGAACTGTTTGGGTATGGACCTGGAAAGTATGACATTACTTTGCAGGCTATCTCTGCAGTAGACTGCAACTCCTCCCCCTTTGGCAGTTCTATCTTGACGGAAAATGTTATAGTTGGGTATGGAAATCTCCGAATTTTTGGTGGCCTTTCTAAGCCAGGATTCAGACACGGCAAGGACATCAGGGTTAGCAGAGTGTGCTAAAGCAGTGAGTAAAACAAACTTAGGAAGGAGGCTTCTGATGTTGACATGCATGAAACCAAGGCTTTTTCGATCACAGAAGTCAACGAATGAGGGTGCCTGGGGACATGCAGGGCCTGGGTTTACCTCCACATCACCCGCGGAACAAAGGAGGAGTAGTATGAGTGTGCGGCTAAAGGTTATCAAAACTGGTCGCCTAGAGCGTTGGGGACAAAGAATAAAAGGAGCAGATTTCTGGGCATGGCAGAATATATTCAGGGCATAATGCGCAGACAGGGGTATGGTGGGGTGCGGGTACAGCGGAGGTAAGCCCAGGCACTGGGTGATGATAAGAGAGGTTGTATCTCTGGACATGCTGGTTGTAATGGGTGAGGTCACTGCATGTGTGGGAGGTGGGACGAAGGAGGTATCAGAGGTATGAAGAGTGGAACTAGGGGCTCCATTGTAAACTAAAACAATGATAGCTAACCTGGACAACAGTATACAAGGCATATTGACATTTGAGAGAGACATACAGTGAGGCATACAGTAATCGCAGGTGTTGATTTGGAAAGCTAGCTAAAACAGCAGGTGAGACAACAACAGCTAATCAGCTAGCACAACAACAGCAGGTAAAATGGCGATGACTAGGCAGAGGGGGTCGGATTAACTACTCACAGAGCCTGAGTGCGGCTGGGGCCAGATAAAAACATAAACAAACAGAATGGAGTACCGTGATTAATGGACAGTCCAGCAGGAATCAGCTATGTAGCCAAGTTTACAGCAAGGGTCCGGTGGAGTATTGGGCTCTAGCCGTGTATGAGTGTGGTTCGGGTGAACAGCTGAGTAGGCCGGGAAGTGGGCCTCAGGGATAGCTTCGGTACTGTGTGCAAGCTAGCTGTGAAGATCAGAAGTAGTGGTCCAGGGATTATGGCAGGAATCCGGCGTTGTTGTGGAGAGACAGTTATCCAGGCTAAAAAAAACTGTCTGGCTGTGCAGAAGGTAAAAGCTGCTAACAGTGGTTAACAATGACTAAATAGTTTGTAGCTAGTTAGCTGGTTAGCTTCTGGAGGTTCTTGAATGTGTTCTAAAAATTCAAAATAATAGCGATTCCGTATCACATTGGGTGAGGCAGGTTACCGGAAGGTATCATCGATTTAAAAATCGAAAAGAGATTGAAAATAAATATGGGTCCGGTGAGTGGTTGGGCTGGCTGGGGACACGGCGATTCAGACAGTTAGCAGGCCTGTGCTAACAAGCTAACAGTTAGTAGGCCGGGGCTAAACAAGCTATCAGTTAGCAGACCGTGGCTAAACAAGCTAGCTGTTAGTAGACCGGGGCAGGCTTGCAGTTAGCAGGCCGAATTAGCAAGCAAGCAGATAGCAAGGGCTAGAAAGTTAGCCTTTGGGGGACGTTGCGATGTGGTTAAGTCTGTTTATGTCTCTTCATGCGGTGACATCAATAGACCGGTCGTGGGTCCGGATATCGTAGCCTAGGAGTATGCTTCAGTGGTAGCACAGGAGCTCTGGCTGGGCTAGCTTCAAGCTAAGTGGATGGAAACGATAGCCAGGAGTTGTGAAGATCCAGATGAAAATGTTCCGTTTGCAGTGGGAATCCGGGGATAAAAATAATAGGTCTGTTATGCTCTGGTTAGAGTCGCGTTGTTCGAACTGGTGAGAGCTTTCCGAGCTAAAGGTTAGCTGATGATCGCTAGCAATGGTTTGCTCACTGATAGATGGTAGTTAGCTGGCTAGCTTCAGTTCAGGGGTTCCAGATCCGAAGTAAATATAAATACTTTAGAAGAGAAAAAAGCAGATCCATGCTACATTGAGTGAGGCGGTTTGCAGGAGAGTATTTAGATGTTGAGGTTTAGCAAAATATTTTAAAAGAAATGCGTAGAAAAATATGTAAAAACTATATATACAAGGGACACGACAGGACAAGACGTCTGACTGCTACGCCATCATTTACTATTTAGTTGTAGCTATACAGTATATTTACTATGTTGTTCTACAATATATTTGTTATGTAGTTTCACAGTATATTTCCTATGTAGCTGTACAGTATTTTTACTATGTAAAAAATGCAATAGGTAAGCAGCTTGGTTTGAAGAAATCAACTATGGGAACAATTATTAGGAAATGGAAGACATACAAGACCACTGATAATCTCCCTCGATCTGGGGCTCCACTCAAGATCTCACCCCGTGGGGTCAAAATGATCACAAGAACGGTGAGCAAAAATCCCAGAACCACACGGGGGGACCTAGTGAATGACCTGCAGAGAGCTGGGACCAAAGTAACAAAGCCTACCATCAGTAACACACTACGCCGCCAGGGACTCAAATCTTGCAGTGCCAGAGACATGTCCCCCTGCTTAAGCCAGTACATGTCCAGGCCCATCTGAAGTTTGCTTGAGAGCATTTGGATGATCCAGAAGAAGATTGGGAGAATGTCATATGGTCAGATGAAACCAAAATAGAACTTTTTGGTAAAAACTCAATTCGTCGTGTTTGGAGGACAAAGGATCCTGAGTTGCATCCAAAGAACACCATACCTACTGTGAAGCATGGGGGTGGAAACATCATGCTTTGGGGCTGTTTTTCTGCAATGGGACCAGGACGACTGATCCGTGTAAAGGAAAGAATGAATGGGGCCATGTATCGTGAGATTTTGAGTGAAAACCTCCTTCCATCAGCAAGAGCATTGAAGATGAAATGTGGCTGGGTCTTTCAGCATGACAATGATCCCAAACACACCTCCCGGGCAACGAAGGAGTGGCTTCGTAAGAAGTATTTCCAGGTCCTGTAGTGGCCTTGCCAGTCTCCAGATCTGAACCCCATAGAAAATCTTTGGACGGAGTTGAAAGTCCGTGTTGCCCAGCAACAGACCCAAAACATCACTGCTCTAGAGGAGATCTGCATGGAGGAATGGGACAAAATACCAGCAACAGTGTGTGAAAATCTTGTGAAGACTTACAGAAAACATTTGACCTCTGTCATTGCCAACAAAGGGTATATAACAAAGTATTGAGAAACTTTTGCTATTGACCAAATACTTATTTTCCACCATAATTTGCAAAGAAATTCATAAAAAATCCTACAATGTGATTTTCTGGATTTTTTTCCTCATTTTGACTGTCATAGTTGAAGTGTACCTATGATGAAAATTACAGGCCTCTCTCATCTTTTTAAGTGGGAGAACTTGCACAATTGGTGGCTGACTAAATACTTTTTTGTCCCACTGTAGTTGTACAGTATATTTACTATATAGTTGTACAGTATATTTACTGTGTAGTTGTACAGTTTTGTAATAGTTGTAAATATGTTATGAGATAGCGTTGTTGACTTCATTCCCAATGTTGTAGATGTATTCTAGTACAGCCAGAACACACTGCTCCTCTAGTGACACGGCACCCCTCGTCTAGTGAAGTGATATATTTATATTTTAGTCATTTTGCAGATGCTCTTATTCAGAGCAATTAGGATTAAGTGCCTTGTTCAAGGGCAAATCGACAGATTTTTCACCAAGTTGGCTCTGGGATTTGAACCAGTGACCTTTCAGTTACTGGCCTAATGCTCTTAACCACTAGGCTACCTGTCGCCACTAAAAGCTAAACAAACCATTGGAATCCACCTCTCTGCACCGTTGAGTGAGAGTAGTTGTGTGCTACATAATTCCAACGGTTGGAATGTAGTTAGAATTACACCGTGGAGGCTTTGTAGACAGGGTCCCGTCCAGTAGCCTTCTTATTTTCTCCCCACCCACACAGCCACGCTCCCATGTGGAGTGGAAGTATAGGAGTATCTAAGGCCTGACCTCGAGAGGGAGGCAGAAGCTGGAGTCAGAAAGCAGCCGTCCACCCGCAGTTCCATATTTCCACTGCCTTTAATAGATGCAGAGAGTCAGACATGGTCAATGGTCAGTACAGAACATGATCCCGCCACACTGTTGATGATGATCTCTGGTCTCTGAGTGGTTTCACCATTTTACAATGGCTTGCTTTTTATGAACCTGTCAGTCAGCTTTATATACGTGAAGAGAACATGCTTTTAGAACTTCCCAGTGTTGCTCCTGGCAAACTATTTTCAGAGTGAAGCCTTTATCACCTTGTTATTAATTTCATAAAGTTAACGAGATCGCACAGTACATTAAAATTATACCCCATTAAGTTGATTCAAATGTATTATTGGTTATTCCTCAGGTGCTTGGGGAATCTAGCGTGGATTACATGTGGTGTGAAGCCGATGTGGAGAGGAAGACGGATATAGATTTATATAGATCGGGTTTTATTGGTTTAGAATTGCAACTAATGTGCAGCAGTATTAAGCTGATATGCATTCAAACTCTTTCTACCACAGGAGGTTGGTGGCACCTTAATTGGGGAAAACGGTCTCGTGTTAATGACTGGAGCGGAATTAGTGGAATGGTATCAAATACATCAAGCACATGGTTTCCATGTGTTAAATACCTTGCCATTTCCTTTGTTCCGGCCATTATCATGAGCTGTCCTCCTCTCAGCAGCCTTCTGTGCTTTCTACAAATCGCTAGAATCGCTAGCTGCTAAATCTATTATAAATTAATGATACATACTCATTGATTGTTGAAGAACATAACTTATAAATGCCTCATGAGCTTAGTTCAACTGTTGTACCCCATCAGATCCCAAAAATATGTGCTTGTACTTCAATGTTTGTAACAATGTAAATGTAAACAAACACTATATAACTTCAAAACATGGTTAAAACTACAATGTTGATATCATGGATGGTCAGTCCTTGCACCCATAGCTCTGTCTAGGAATTTGAGATTGGTTACATTGCTCAAAGCCCATCCCTCCGATTTTTAAATCAAAACAGAGGCGGAGGGACACTTTGTTATTGTTTCAATTAAGGATCCTAGCTTTAACATGTAACGAGACTGATAATAGTATTGTTGAACCATGCTGTCATCCTGTACGGGTGCTGTTGTGATTCCGCTCTCCAGAAACAGTGGTTTGGTTGTGCAGAGGGGAAGGGGAAGCATATAAGCCCCAAACTTCCTCCTCTCTCAATATACTCAGTATCTTCCTCGCCTCTCAATATACTCAGTATCTTCCTCTTCCCCTTTATGACTTTTCCAATCGGCATTTTGATTCATTCTACAAACACGCCAAAGAAAAAACAGAACTATATTATGCAACTGTCTTATCAAAACTTTCCAAAATGTAAAGCGACAAGACCGGATGCTGCCTCTCTTCCTCATAATCTATTTCATTCCTCAACATCAGAAACTGAATTGGGTTCATATGGAATATCTTTGGGTATAAATGGTTTGCAAGGTTTCAGAGCATGCTAGTCTATATCAATCATGGTCGGCTGCTTACTTTTGAGGGTGACTTAATGTAAAGGCTCTGTGGAATTCTGTGCAAAGCAAATATGGAATCAGTTGAAGGCTAAAGCGAACACTGATACAGAAGCACGGTGGTTACATAAACACTTATCAAGCGTTTATTTAAAATCACTTAAATCTCTTCAATTAATCATCACTTTTACAAGTGCAATCTCTGTCAATTAACATTTTCATTAAATCCATTTTTAATTTCTTTAAGTAATGCTGTATAGTTAAGCAATAAGGCACGAGGAGGTGTGGTATATGGTCAATATACCACAGCTAAGGACTGTTCTTATGCACAACACATCACGGAGCGCCTGGACACAGCCCTTAGTCGTGGTGTATTGGCCACAAACCCCCGAGGTGCCTTATTGCTATTATAAACTGGTTACCAATGTAATTAGAGCAGTAAAAATACATGTTTTGTCATACCCGTGGTATATGGTCTGATATACCACGGCTGTCAGCTAATCAACACTCAGGGCTCGAACCACCCAGTTTATAATCATGTATATAATGTATATAATCATGAAGCACAATGCTATTGTAGTCTTTGTCAATTTGGAGTCTGTCTCTGTCTCTGTCTATGCTAATGCTGTGATGTCATTGTGTTGGGATCTCCCTGGCTGCTGTATGAACCCGGCATGGTCTGTCTCACTAATTATCAGCCAGTTAGCATTGACAAGACTGATAGAGATGGTTTACTGCAACATGGTCAGCACATGGATTACCTGTCAGTACTCTGACTAGCTGACCGAGCTGGAGAGGTGGAGATGTTCTTATAGGTATCAGAGCTTGACAGAAAGCTGGAGATGAGTTTGCTATGCGGGGCAGAGAGAAGAAGACAGAGGAAATATAAGAAGAAGCAGGGCAGACAGAAGAAGAGAGAGGAGGACGAGGAGGGAGGAAGATAAGGAGAGCATGTAGGGTGAACTAGATGTTTGATCCCTCTGCGTTGGCAGGTGAAGACACATGCTCGGTGATGAAGAGAAACCGCCCCAATTACCCGATGTTACCCCTGGATGCACACTGGAAGCATATCTCCCTCATCCATACCATTCAATATACCATGTGGCACACATGAATATTGTTCACCTTCATGTTTAATTCGAACCTTCTGCAATGAGAATGAATGGCCCTCCCTGAGAGGAGGAAAAGTTGCTTCGTTGTCAAGGTTTTTGGACACGGCCTCTGAAAATGCGATCTTTCATTTAAATGAGATTCTTCTCCAACGTTTCTTTATCTTTGCTGTGCGATAAAAAACGACTGCCTGATCACTAGTAAGACAACTAAAGGGGACATGTACTAGAAAACACGTTCAATATCAGTTTCCCAGATCATTTAAGATAGAGCTGAAAATAGGGGTTTGTTCATCGTTTTGAGAGAGAAAACATATATTAAAATTTTTGCCCCGCTTTTTATTGAAAACAGGTTCATATTTTTGCCGCCTTGGGATAGTTTTACCAAAGTGAAAAATGGAGGTGCCCCATACTGTCAAATCTGTAGGGACAACGTGTTTTACACTCTATTCCTCAACATCAATGCAGCATCTAGAGATGTGACAGAAAAGTGTGTCCTAACTTTACTCTCCCTTTAGAGTTCTGCCCGAGCATTCATTTTGAATATGGTGCCAATCCATCTATGTTTATTTCTTAGTCCAGCACTCTTCAGGCTTTATTGTCTATAATAAGGTGGGATGTCCTGTGAATCAACTGCTTTAAAGTGTGATGTGACCCACTATAATCAGTAGGTGGCCATCTTACCAGCCAATGATAATTACGTTAGCACATTGAAATGTTCACTACAATCCTCATTAGGTATTGCAGTGGGGACATTTCAAAGGAACACAGCAGCACCCACGAACATTCATTTGAGTTTTAACCAGCCATCAACATTTTGTATATCGGCCTGCTGCTCTTATATACTGCACTGTATGAACTTTAGATCACCCCATGGTGACTCATTTGAGACATGTATGAGACATTAGCATGCCAAGCAGGGGAATGTAGGGAGTAAGGGCCTATGTCCTCATCCTCAGGTGGCGAATAGATACTCCAACCCGTACTCTGGAGAGTTTATTACAAACACATAAAGCAGTTTTAATGGCCACCCTGAGCCTCTCCTCAGACAAGCAGTATGTGTGTATTGTACATCTACCAGGCTTAGAAGAGTGGGGGACGGGGGAAGAGGCTGGGCTGCAGGCAGGGCGTTGGAGGAGAGTTAGAGAGTATCATTACCTTCATTTTTATCCCCAGTGCAGAGCCCTATTGAATTTTCTCCAAATGGCGACTTTTATAGTCGCTTTTCGTCTGCTGGCCGAGTTTGTTTTAGCTCCAGAGTGCTTATTTGATGTAATAATAGTGCTACAAAGAGCCATTCATCACAGAGAGAGGGACGTATAAAGCCATTTGATAGCGTGGGTTGGGGGGGGGGTAGTAGAGGGTGGAATAGATGTGCAGGTCTTCCTGTTAGGGAGGCAAGAGACTATGACATGAGGAGGATCTCAGTTGCATACTCCCCGTTTCTTCTCTCTCCTCTCCTTCTGAAAACTCATTGGAAGAGAAGGTCAGAGAGGAGGGTCCTCTGGGTTTTTCATCCAATGGGTTTCGAGAAGGAGATGAGGAGAGAGGATGCGAGGAGTATGCAATTTAGATTGTCTCATAGCCTTGAACTTCTCTGATCTTGGCCTTACCCCTTTACATTGATTGACATTAACCTTTGATAAGATGTTCAATCTACTATCATCAGTGGCTATTTTGCCCCATTGGGAGTTTGGTTTAGTCCTGATGTGTTTTTATTAACCTGTGGGTTCAGCAGACCTGGGATCTATTAGTGATGTCCCATTGAATAGCAAGAGGGAGGTAATGGAAATTGCCATGGAGTGAAGAGCAGATGCCAGGAGATGGGGGTTACTTCCTCTCTATCACCCAGAGCCAGTCACACTCCTCTGGGCTGACTGAGTGATGACAGGAGCTGTTACACCACATGCCTTACAGACCCCAAACTAACAAACTTAATTGTCTGGGCCGAGCCTTTCCAGTAAAATAAAGCTCTGTCTTCCTTTTTATTTAATTACTTATGTGAACACCAAATGATCCAAGATGGCGTAGCAGTCGGACATGTGTCTTTGTGTTGTCCCATCCTGTCCTGTCCCATGAATATATCGTTTTCTTCATATATATTTCATATATATTTTAATCTCACTTTCCATCTACGGACTGAATATACTCTCCTCCAACCCGCCTTACCCAATGTGGTACGGATCTGCTATTTTTATACTTTAGAACCGGAACCCCCTTTAGAAGCTAGCTAATTAACTAGCTACTAGCTAGTAGTCAGTTAGCCACTGCTAGTGGTCCTCACCGTTAACTCGGACATCAGCCAGCCTCAACCCGGTGTCACACCCTGACCATAGTTTGCTTTGTATGTTTCTATGTTTTGGTTGGTCAGGGTGTGAGCTGAGTGGGCATTCTATGTTACATGTCTGGTTTGTCTAGTTCTATGTTTGGCCTGATGTGGTTCTCAATCAGAGGCAGGTGTTAGTCATTGTCTCTGATTGGGAACCATATTTAGGTAGCCTGTTTGGTGTTGGGTTTTGTGGGTGATTGTTCCTGTGTTAGTTTGCACCAGTTTAGGCTGTTTCGGTTTTCACGGTACGTTTCTTGTTTTGGATTGTTTGTATGTTTTATTAAACATGAATCTAAATAGCCATGCCGCATTTTGGTCCGACTCTCCTTCACATGAAGAAAACCGTTACACCCGGTCAATTCCTGCCAGTCTGCACAGAGCGATATCAACCCAGAGCACATCAGACTGCTTTTCCTCTACTACATCTCCGGAGTCCTATCGCAAGCTCTGAACCTTCACACCGGATCATCATTCTTGCAGCCCCTATTACTTGCCTGTTCTACCACTTTTTTTTGTATTGTCTGAGATCCCCAAAGATTGGAAAGCTGCCGCGGTCATCCACCTCTTCAAAGGTGGAGACACTCTAGACCCAAACTGTTACAGACCTATATCTATCCTACCCTGCCTTTCGAAAGCCAAGTTAACAAAAAAGATCACCGACCCTTTCGAATCCCACCGACCCTTTCGAATCCCACCCACCGTTCTCCGCTATGCAATCTGGTTTCCGAGCTGGTCATGGGTGTACCTCAGCCACGCTTAAGATCCTAAACAATATCATAATCGCCATCGACAAAAGACAATACTGTGCAGCCGTATTCATCGACCTGACAAGGCTTTCAACTCTGTCAATCACCGCATTCGTATCAGCAGACTCAACAGCCTTGGTTTTTCAAATGATTGCCTCCCCTGGTTCACCAACAACTTCTCAGATAGAGTTCAGTGTGTCAAATCGGAGGGCCTGTTGTCTGGACCTCTGGCAGTCTCTATGGGGGTGCCACAGGGTTCAATTATCAGGCTGACTATTTTCTCTGTATACATCAATGATGTCGCTTTTGCGGCTGGTAATTCTCTGATTGACCTCTACGCAGACGACACCATTCTGTATACCTCTGGCCCTTCTTTGGACACTGTGTTAACAAACCTCCAGGCGAGCTTCAATGCCATACAACTCTCCTTCCGTGGCCTCCAACTGCTCTTAAATGCAAGTAAAACTAAACGCATGCTCTTCAACCGATCGCTGCCCGCCTACCTAGCATCACTGCTCTGGACAGCTCTGACATAGAATATGTGGACAACTACAAATACCTGGGTGTCTGGTTAGACTAAACTCTCCTTCCAAACTCATATTAAGCATCTCCAATCCAAAATGAAATCTAGAATCGGCATCCTATTTTGCAACAAAGCCTCCTTCACTCATGCTGCCAAACATACCCTTGTAAAACTGACTATTCTACCGATCCTCGACTTCGGAACGTCATTTACAAATTAGCCTCCAACACTGGATGCAGTTTAACACAGTGCCATCCGTTTTGTCACCAAAGCTCCATATACTACCCACCACTGCGACCTGTATGCTCTCATTGGCCGGCACTCGCTTCACATTTGTCGCCAAACCCACTGGCTCCAGGTCATCTATAAGTCCTTGCTAGGTAAAGCGCCCCCTTATCTCAGCGCACTGGTCAACATAGCAACATCCACCTGTAGCACGCGATTCAGCAGGTATATTTCATTGGTCATCCCCAAAGCCAATTCCTCCTTTGGCCACCTTTCATTCCAGTTATCTGCTGCCAAATACTGGAACGAATTGCAAAAATCACTGTCTTATATCTCCCTCTCTAACTTTAAGCGTCAGCTGTCAGAGCAGCTTACTGATCACTGTACCTGTACACAGCCAATGGAGTTTTGCCTAAGCGCTGATATAAGATCAGTTTTGCTTGAACCATAGACGTTTGAGTAGTGTGAAAAGGTTAACTGACAGCTGATCTGGGAGACGGAAGGATGACATGAGGGAGAAAGTTCTTAGCGCCATTCTAACTGTACAAACCAACATTGGCGAAATATAAACTGAGTACTTTCTCCTATGAGTCAACAACAGGAGAGACAGTTACATGTCCCTCTCCTGAAAACCTTATGGAGTAGGAATGTGGAAGTTCAGAAATCAAATCCTATAGAAGTGAAGAGGAAGAACTTGTGGTGAAGGCTTCCTCACCTCACCTTGATGAGCAGGGACATGCCTGAGATGACTCTGGCCCAGTGGGAGTTTGTTTCGCGGAGAAAGTAGAGTCATGTGGACTCTACTTTGGAAGGGGGAGTTGGGTGTTGTTAACTCAGTATCCAGAAGTGGACTTATATTGATTTTTTGTGTGTGTCTTCCACCCAGAGGGAGTGGACGCTATGTGTCATGCGCCTCGTTGTTCCCGAGGGGCACAGCGGTCTAAGGCACTGTATCTCAGTGCTATAGGCGTCACTACAGACCCTGGTTCGAATCCAGGTTGTATCACTGGCCATGATTGGGAGTCCCATAGGGCTGCGCACAATTGGCCCAGCGTCATCCGGGTTAGGGTTTGGCCGTGGTAGGCCGTCATTGTAAATAAGAACTTGTTCTTAACTGACTTGCCGAGTTAAATAAAGGTTCAATAAAAATAAATAAAAGGACAAGACTTGTGTCAAGCTATGCTCTCCAGAGTAGAGCACCACTGAAGTTAGTGATTACTTAGGTGGCTTTGAGTGTGGAGATGGATCAACTGAAGTTGAAGATGCCTGGTATCTGTGATGCACACCATTTGGTGAGATGCAGATCCAGTGGCGAGCGTGATACTGAGGAGACCGTGTCTATCCTTGATATTGAGTGTTTGCCTGATAAAGTCATGCTAGGATATGTTAGTTATCCCGTGAGAGTGTTTGTGGGTGCCAAGGTTATGGTCATGTTACAGCAGTGTGTGGCAGGGACATTCCGAGGTGTGGGGAGTGTGCAGGAGGGCATGGGACAAAGGAGTGTGTAGTTTTGGTAGGAAAAAGTAGTGTGTTGCAATGTTGGGGGAGTTCATGTTGCTGGGGATCATGTGCGAGTGAAACAGGTTGAGGTTCCAAGGGTTTGAGCAGTGCAAAAAGTGACAAATGCTGAGGCAGTGAGGAAAGTAGAGGATGATGGGCAAAGGGTAAGGGATCATGAGAGAATACCAGTAAGTAGTAGGGCAGGAATGAGTGTCCTGAAATAGCTTGTGTTTTTGCAAGGATGGTTAATTGGCATTCATTGCTATGGTAATTAACTGTATAGCACAGATGAAAAGGAGCGGAAGTTGCAGAAGATAAAAGTAGTAGTAGCTGCAAGTAGTAGCAGCAGCAGAAAAGTTATTAGGAGTGAACGATCTTACTGCAGAATAGTTACAGGAGATCTTGAAAGGAGTCCCATCCTCCCAAGCTAGAAGCCAGGAGTAGGAACAGTTGTTGAGAAATGTTGTGGGATAAGGGGTGTGTTTTGATTTTATAGGTGCAGGGTTAGTGGGTGGTGCAAATGTTATTTTACCGTTCACATTTATATATATAATTGTCAAATTCCGAACTGAGAAAGGCTGGAATACTCAAAAAGCGTCTCATCAGGCGGAAATTCACACGAAGAAGATCTGCGATCCCGGTCGTCACTAGTTACCACAGCCACAAATTCATAAATCCCGCCCATTTCTACAATTTATCTTCTTTAAATGTGGTTTTAAACCTAACCTTGAACCTAACCTTAACTACACTGCTAACATTATGACTAACTCTAAACTTACTTTTTTTAAGCGAATGGTTCATATCAAGACAATTTTGACTTTGTGTTTTCTAGTGGAATTTTTCTGGCATGAAGGAAAGGTTAACTTCCGGGTGTGCGGCATCGGAAACGCTTCATGAGAGAAAGGCGGACCCCTCTACTGTCCTTTCTTTGAAACTTTATTTTTTAACAATTGCCTGCAGTGCACTATAGAAGTACCAGGTGTTCAATTTAGCAAATTATTTAATTCCTTTAACGCTGCAAATTTTATAGCCGCCTTCCCTTGACTACGGAGTGATCTGTCAAGAACTGCTTGCCTTGAGAGAAGTTTGACAGCTGCATTTTTCATTAGGGAAGCCACAGTGAACTCTTGGAACACAAGAAAATGGGGGATAAAGAATTGATGTGGGCCTTGAAAAATGGAGACCTTGACGAGGTTAAGACTCTAATGAAGGTACGATATACTGTAGCTATCTTACTCGCAAATCAGCCAGCTATGTGCGCTAGCTTGCTATGTTTTGTCTGTATAGCTAGCAAACGTTAGCTAGCCATGGCATTGCAAGGTTAGCTAGCTAGGTAGCTGACTTTCATAGCTAGCTTAGTGTACATACATTAGCTAACTATCCGTTCACCTAACTATCACCAACTCACTGTAGTTAGCTAGCTAGAAGGTTTGCTTTTACAAACGTTTGTAAAGCAATCGGTAGCTAGATTGGGTAAATTGTTAGATAGCTAGCTTTAGCAAACTACCATGCTAAACAGAAATGGTTAGCGAGCTACTGCAACAACTTGTAATCTGATTCAATCACTGTGTATCGGTGTGTGTCTGTTTGCCATTGCCTAATGAATGACTAAAGTTCTGCAGACAAGCATATATATGGTCAAGTACCTAGCTAACGTTAACGACCTATTTAGCTAGATAGTTGGCTCCTGCTTGAGAATCAGTCATGGTTGGTTTTAGCAAGCAGCCAAACTAGCTATAGCCAAATCCACAGGCCCGTGTTGTGACAGCTAGCTAGTGTGCGGGTGTCTCAAGAGTTTTGTTGCAAGGCAGATCTATCTAGATGGCTAGCTTGCTAACTTCATGCTGTTGAAACCATGAAGTAGGCCTAATCATAATACTTGTTTGCGCTCTACTTTGAATGAGGATGTTCCGGGGAATCTTATCATTCAGCCTCCATACTGACTGGGTCTCACTCATTTTCAGGCCACACCTATGCCATTTTCAGAGCAGTGAAACATTTGCTATTGGTCTGTAAACTGGTCATTTTAGACACTAACTTATTTTGGTCATATTTCTAGACATAAAATAGACTCAAACTTGAATCAATCATATTTGAAGAACACTTTAATGGTGGCAGTCGTTTTGTAGGCATCTTCTTGAAATAGATTTTATCACCAATGTTGCATACTCTGTAGGCCTACATTCCAGGCACACACCGTGCATTTGGAAAGTATTCAGACCCCTAGACTATTTCCACATTTTGTTACATTTCAGCCTTATCCTTTTTTTTTATCCCTCAACAATCTACACACTACCCCATAATTACAAGGCAAAAACAGGTTTTTAGACATTTTTGCAAATGTATTAAAAAAAACCAAATGTTCACATTTGCATAAGTTTTCAGACCCTTTTACTCAGTACTTTGTTGAAGCACCTTTGGCAGCGATTACAGCCTTGAGTCTAGGGTATGACGCTACAAGCTTGGTACGCCTGTATTTTTGGAGTTTCTCCCATTCTTCTCTGCAGGACTTCTCCAAGCTCTGTCAGGTTGGATGGGGAGCATTGCTGCAGCTATTTTCAGGCCTCTCCAGAGATGTTCGATCAGGTTAAAGTCCAGGCTCTGGTTGGGCCTCTCAAGGACATTGTAGTCTTCGGGACAATTGTCAATCTTGGTTTCATCAGACCTGAGAATCTTGTTTCTCATGGTCAGAGTCCTTTAGGGCTGTCATGTGCCTTTTACAGAAAAGTGGCTTCCGTTTGGCCACTACCATAAAGGCCTGATTTGGTGGCGTGCTGCAGAGATGGTTGTCCTTCTAGAAGGTTCTCCCATTTCCACAGAGGAACTCTGGAGCTCTGTCAGTGACCATCAGGTTCTTGGCCACCTCCCTGACCAAGGCCCTTCTCCGATTGTTCAGTTTGGCCAGGCGGCTAGCTCTCGGAACAGTCTTGGTGATTCCAAACAAATTCAATTTCAAGAATGATGGAGGCCACTGTTCTTGTGGAGCTTCAATGCTGTAGAAATCTTTTGGTACCGTTCACACAATCCTGACAAGGACCTCTGTTGACAATTTCCTTTGACCTCATGGCTTGGTCTTTGCTCTGACATGTACTGTCAACTGTGGGACCTTTGACAGGTGTGTGCATTTCCAAATCATGTCCAGTCAATAGAAACAGGATGCACTTCAGCTCAATTTCAAGTCTCATAGCAAAGTGTCTGAATAAAAAATCTTAAACCCTTTACACCTGTGTGTATAAGGTAGTAGTTTTGGAATTGTTATGTTAGATTTCTCGTTGGTCATTACTGCATTGTCGGAACTAGAAGCACAAGCATTTCGCTACACTCGCATTAACATCTGCTAACCATGTGTATGTTACAAATACATTTGATTTTATTTGAATACATATGTAAATAAGCTATTCATGATTTTTTTTACTTTAATACATTTGCAACCATTTCTAACCCTATTTTGACTTTGTCATTGTGTGGTAGAAGAAGGCTGTAACATAACAAAATGTGGAAAAGGGGAAGGGGTCTGAATACTCCCCCCAAATACACAGTACATAAGGTATCTAAGCATTGGATCTTTCTGTGAAGTACCTGAAAAGAATACTGTGGTTTGAGGTTTAGCTAGTCTGGTGTAGGTTGAACACCTTCAAATAGCTGTGGGGCTAACTCTTGTTGAAAGCTGAACCACACTGATGAATCATTTAGGTCTGTAGAGCTCCTATGTAAAATCAACATGTCTTTTTATGCATTTTGTTTAGACCGTAGGCTTGGCGCTAGACAATCAGACCTCTATTCTTTATCTTCAACCTCAACCTATCAGTTGATTAGCTAACTTCTGTGAAACAGCCTAGCCCTAACCATTAGGGTGGACTGTATTTAGGCTCTGCTTTCTTTTCAGCTTTTGGTGATTGAGTCTAATCAAAGTCAGAAGTACAGCTATTTCAAAAAAGTCTTTACTGATTTTTGGAACGCAAGGACATTACTAATGCACTGAGTTGCTGCATTACTCATATTGATCTCAAAGGCTGTGTTTACACGGGCAACTCAATTCTGATCTTTTGCCGCTAATTAGTCTTTTGGCCAATCAGATGTTTTGCCAGTAATTGACTAAAATATCAGAATTTGCCTGCCTGTGTAAACCTAGCCCAATAATCCCAGATAACAATTAAATTGCAATAGGATGGAAATGTTTCAGATCTGGGCCATTCAGTTGCGGAGATGGGTTTTTCCACACGTTGCCAAAGATTTTTCAAAAGCAGGCAGCTCCTAGACACTTCATACTGCACATGTGGATATTAAACTGATCCACTGTCGTTTCCCATATCCCTCAATGAAACCGTTTAAATTGGCCCCATATTACCCAGCTCCTGGAGGTAATATTTGAAAACTATTAGAACAGGCATGATGGTATCTCATCACCAATGGATTCAGTTGGCTTGTGTGAAAAAATGAAGGCATGGGAATGGTGACACAGGTGAGCATGCCAGAGATGGGTCTCTGTGGGAGATGTATATATGCAGTCATACAGCTAGTGACAGGATAGCAGATTGACTGCACATCACTGTCGGGTTTAGCCGTTATGTTTGTCATTCATATGTATTCATATTTGAACTGCAAGAAGGGCAACTAGTGTCTGCAGCTGCTGTCTGTTTATCCAATAGGAACCTTTCTCACCAGGCTACATTATACGTTTACCTGAGTTATGGAGACCTATCAAGCTTCAGAAATCCAATGAATTGCAGCAACGGCATCCATTGAATCACTGTGCTGTCGAGCCTAAGCTTTTGAGAGCAGGTGAGTGGTGCTAGCATGACCCAAAGCCTGGCTGTAACCTTTACTGAGCCAGATTGATTATCACGCCCGTCCGGCACAGCCAAAGACTAGCCCAGACCCTGACTCATCTCCTGATAGGCTTGTTGCCTTAGGGCAGTTATGCGGTAATGGAATTATGCGGAGACTCAAACAAAAACCAGTAACTTCAAAGTTTAGCAAACCATACAACTCTATGCGCAACGACTTGTCTACTCTTAACAATTTCCACGGAACATTTAACAAAACACATTTACAGGGAGAACTATGCAAAAACAAAGTTTGATAACTGCACTAAACTGAGAGATTTTACCCTTTCTTTTACCAAACTTTGCATCAAGTTTTATTTTTTCACTGTGGAAATTGTTCAAAGTTGTCATTGTGCATAGAGCTGTATGATTTTGTTGAACTTTGAAATCAATGGTTTTTGCTTGGCATATTTTTCTGCAGGATGCTTAGCAGGTGAATACATTCCAGTCCCCTCTTTCCTCAGGCCACATAGCCAGCCAATGAGAAAGGTGCTATGACATGGCACTGACAACGCTGCCCGGTCTCTGTGATGAGTGTTGTCTCTTCAGGACGACCCACCGCTCCACACAATGGACTGTGGCTACAGAGCCTGTCTTTCCTCTCGCCTGCAGGCTTGACATTTTGAGGCCTCATAATACCACAGCAGGGAGACTCTAGGAAGAGGCGTGTTGTGTGGCGTGATTGTGTGACGGCCTTTGTTTTTTGAACTGAGAGGTGTTTCTGGCACAAGAAAGGATTTCTGTTATTATGTGATTGTATTAACTGTGTGCATGTCCATGCAGTAAGTGTTTGTTCCTTTTTAGCAAGTGGGTGACCAAGTCTTGATACAGAAGGGGAAGTTGTGTCGGTGATGATGGTATCTCAACCGTTTGTATTTTTTTTATTTTTAGGATGAGGATGTGAACAGGACCCTGGAGGGTGGCAGGAAGCCCCTGCACTATGCTGCTGATTGTGGCCAGGCTGAGATGCTGGAGTACCTCCTCTCCAAGGGAGCAGATGTCAACGTAAGAGCTGCTAGTGGGAATACTGCTATCAATATAGGCCTACTGCTGTTATACAGTTATTAGAATACTGCTGTCAATATAGGCCTACTGTTATACAATTATTAGAATCCTGCTGTTAATATAGGCCTACTGTTATACAATTATTAGAATACTGCTGTTAATATAGGCCGACTGCTGTTATTAGAATACTGCTGTTAATATAGGCCTACTGTTATACAATTATTAGAATACTGCTGTTAATATAGGCCGACTGCTGTTATTAGAATACTGCTGTTAATATAGGCCTACTGTTATACAATTATTAGAATACTGCTGTTAATATAGGCCTACTGCTGTTATACAGTTATTAGAATACTGCTGTCAATATAGGCCTACTGTTATACAATTATTAGAATACTGCTGTTAATATAGGCCTACTGCTGTTATACAGTTATTAGAATACTGCTGTCAATATAGGCCTACTGTTATACAATTATTAGAATACTGCTGTTAATATAGGCCTACTGCTGTTATAGTTATTAGAATACTACTGTTAATATAGGCCGACTGCTGTTATTAGAATACTGCTGTTAATATAGGCCTACTGTTATACAGTTATTAGAATACTGCTGTTAATATAGGCCTACTGCTGTTATACAGTTATTAGAATACTGCTGTTAATATTGGCCTACTGCTGTTATACAGTTATTAGAATACTGCTGTTAATATAGGCCTACTGCTGTTATACAGTTATTAGAATACTGCTGTTAATATAGGCCGACTGCTGTTATTAGAATACTGCTGTTAATATAGGCCTACTGTTATACAGTTATTAGAATACTGCTGTTAATATAGGCCTGCTGTTATACAGTTATTAGAATACTGCTGTTAATATAGGCCGACTGCTGTTATTAGAATACTGCTGTTAATATAGGCCTACTGTTATACAATTATTAGAATACTGCTGTTAATATAGGCCTGCTGTTATACAGTTATTAGAATACTGCTGTTAATATAGGCCTACTGCTGTTATACAGTTATTAGAATACTGCTGTTAATATAGGCCTACTGCTGTTATACAGTTATTAGAATACTGTTATATAGTTATTAGAATACTCTTGTTAATATAGGCCTACTGTTATACAGTTATTAGAATACTGCTGTTAATATAGGCCTGCTGTTATACAGTTATTAGAATACTGCTGTTAATATAGGCCTGCTGTTATTAGAATACTGCTGTTAATATAGGCCGACTGCTGTTATTAGAATACTGCTGTTAATATAGGCCGACTGCTGTTATTAGAATACTGCTGTTAATATAGGCCTACTGTTATACAGTTATTAGAATACTGCTGTTAATATAGGCCTACTGCTGTTATACAGTTATTAGAATACTGCTGTTAATATTGGCCTACTGCTGTTATACAGTTATTAGAATACTGCTGTTAATATAGGCCTACTGCTGTTATACAGTTATTAGAATACTGCTGTTAATATAGGCCTACTGCTGTTATACAGTTATTAGAATACTGCTGTTAATATAGGCCTACTGCTGTTATACAGTTATTAGAATACTGTTATATAGTTATTAGAATACTGCTGTTAATATAGGCCTACTGCTGTTATACAGTTATTAGAATACTGCTGTTAATATAGGCCTACTGCTGTTATACAGTTATTAGAATACTGCTGTTAATATAGGCCTACTGCTGTTATACAGTTATTAGAATACTGCTGTTAATATAGGCCTACTGCTGTTATACAGTTATTAGAATACTGCTGTTAATATAGGCCTACTGTTATACAATTATTAGAATACTGCTGTTAATATAGGCCTACTGTTATACAATTATTAGAATACTGCTGTTAATATAGGCCTACTGTTATACAGTTATTAGAATACTGCTGTTAATATAGGCCTACTGCTGTTATACAGTTATTAGAATACTGCTGTTAATATAGGCCTACTGCTGTTATGCTGTTATTAGAATACTGCTGTTAATATAGGCCTACTGTTATACAATTATTAGAATACTGCTGTTAATATAGGCCTACTGTTATACAATTATTAGAATACTGCTGTTAATATAGGCCTGCTGTTATACAGTTATTAGAATACTGCTGTTAATATAGGCCTACTGCTGTTATACAGTTATTAGAATACTGCTGTTAATATAGGCCTACTGCTGTTATACAGTTATTAGAATACTGTTATATAGTTATTAGAATACTGCTGTTAATATAGGCCTGCTGTTATACAGTTATTAGAATACTGCTGTTAATATAGGCCTACTGCTGTTATACAGTTATTAGAATACTGCTGTTAATATAGGCCTACTGCTGTTATACAGTTATTAGAATACTGTTATATAGTTATTAGAATACTGCTGTTAATATAGGCCTGCTGTTATACAGTTATTAGAATACTGCTGTTAATATAGGCCGACTGCTGTTATTAGAATACTGCTGTTAATATAGGCCGACTGCTGTTATTAGAATACTGCTGTTAATATAGGCCTACTGTTATACAGTTATTAGAATACTGCTGTTAATATAGGCCTACTGTTATACAGTTATTAGAATACTGCTGTTAATATAGGCCTACTGTTATACAGTTATTAGAATACTGCTGTTAATATAGGCCTACTGTTATACAGTTATTAGAATACTGCTGTTAATATAGGCCTACTGCTGTTATATAGTTATTAGAATACTGCTGTTAATATAGGCCTACTGCTGTTATACAGTTATTAGAATACTGCTGTTAATATAGGCCTACTGCTGTTATATAGTTATTAGAATACTGCTGTTAATATAGGCCTACTGCTGTTATACAGTTATTAGAATACTGCTGTTAATATAGGCCTGCTGTTATACAGTTATTAGAATACTGCTGTTAATATAGGCCTACTGCTGTTATACAGTTATTAGAATACTGCTGTTAATATAGGCCTACTGCTGTTATTAGAATACTGCTGTTAATATAGGCCTACTGCTGTTATTAGAATACTGCTGTTAATATAGGCCGACTGCTGTTATTAGAATACTGCTGTTAATATAGGCCGACTGCTGTTATTAGAATACTGCTGTTAATATAGGCCGACTGCTGTTATTAGAATACTGCTGTTAATATAGGCCGACTGCTGTTATACAGTTATTAGAATACTGCTGTTAATATAGGCCTACTGCTGTTATACAGTTATTAGAATACTGCTGTTAATATAGGCCTACTGCTGTTATACAGTTATTAGAATACTGCTGTTAATATAGGCCTACTGCTGTTATACAGTTATTAGAATACTGCTGTTAATATAGGCCTACTGCTGTTATACAGTTATTAGAATACTGCTGTTAATATAGGCCTACTGCTGTTATACAGTTATTAGAATACTGCTGTTAATATAGGCCTACTGCTGTTATACAGTTATTAGAATACTGCTGTTAATATCGGCCTACTGCTGTTATTAGAATACTGCTGTTAATATAGGCCTACTGCAGTTATTAGAATACTGCTGTTATATAGGCCGACTGCTTTTATTAGAATACTGCTGTTAATATACGCCTACTGCTGTTATTAGAATACTGCTGTTAATATAGGCCTACTGTTATAGTTATTAGAATACTGCTGTTAATATAGGCCTACTGCTGTTATTAGAATACTGCTGTTAATATAGGCCTACTGTTATACAGTTATTAGAATACTGCTGTTAATATAGGCATACTGTTATACAGTTATTAGAATACTGCTGTTAATATAGGCCTACTGCTGTTATACAGTTATTAGAATACTGCTGTTAATATAGGCCTACTGTTATACAGTTATTAGAATACTGCTGTTAATATAGGCCTACTGCTGTTATTAGAATACTGCTGTTATGTTGTTAGTATTTAACAACCGTATTCTAATGTGAGTCCTTCTCCATTTTATTAGTACTGATATGGAAGAAGGCTATGGTGGTTGCCCTCTCTGTCTCCTATCTGCTCACGTTAGAGATCAGTTATTACTGATGCCCAAGGAGGAAGGAATGATGTTTTCCATTCTGTGTTTGCATTCATTTGCTTATTGAATAGACCTAATGGTACCAGAGAGAACAAGTCCCTTATTCTTAATCCACTCATACAAAGCTTCTACTATAGTCAACCACATACTGTAGTAACGACTCAGACCGACATGACTTAACCACTGTAGACTCTGCTAGTCTTGTTCAGACATGTAGAGAGTGGTTAAGTTCTATATTTGGACCAATGGGATTCCTCCGTTTATAAGGGACTTGTCATTATCCTGAAGCCCCCCCCCCCCCCAATTCCCTCAGTGTGCAGAGAGCAGCACAGGCTAACTGGCCAGACCACATAGTCTGTCAGAATGCTCCCCTGAGCCTCAACCCATTACCACACTGCAGTGGAGGGAATCGATCTGCTTTTACAATGGGATTGAGTAGAGTGATGGTTGTGGCATTTACAAGTTAGGGAAGGTGACAGTATTGTACGGTTTTGCGCTAGTATCTTTCTAGGTAGCCTCGTTGTGCAACTATTCTTAATATTAGAAATTCTTAACCTTATTCAAAGCTCTTCTTTGGTCTCAGCCCCTCATTATTGCCACACAAGCCTGAACGTTCTTATGGGTGTCACTGACCCAAGACGTTATAGTTAGTGTTGACCATTTAGCCGATACTTGCTAGAACTGGACGTTCTGACCCTGAATGTACCAATGTGAATTTGGAATGCTTGTTAACTAGGCCCGACTCTCACTGCACACAGTCTGTCGAGCCATGTCCTCTCCCAACCTCCCTTATCTGCCTCATGGCCTGATCACCAACACACTTGTCGTTCACTCCAACATCCATCAGTCTGGCTGTTACACCATTTTGCTTCCTCTAGTCTTGTATCACTAACACCCCCCCCCCCCCCCCCCCCCCACACAATGTGTAACTCTGTCTCTCTTCCCCAGTCCCTTCAGATAAGGGGCCCAGTCAGGGCTCCTGAAACAGGGGAGATAAATAGTGGCAGAGTGAGTTTCCTCTAATTCATTGACGTGATAAGGAGAGAAATAAAAGCGCTCCCTCTGAGTTATTTCCTCTGATAACGAGAGTGCCCTTGTGTTGGAGGCAGGGACGACTGGTCTGCTGATGTATGCTGGCTGTCCACGCACAAACCCGCTCACTCCCTTTTTTTTTCTCCACTTTCTTTGGTCTCCCACAGGCCCCAGACAAACATGGTATCACTCCGCTGCTCTCTGCCACGTACGAGGGTCACCTGACCTGTGTCAAGATCCTGCTAGAAAAGGTAACACCGCACACGTGTGCACAGAGCTGTCTTTACCCTCGTCGGAGCCATTTCTGTGTTGGAAGTTGTGTGTGTGATGTGTAACTGCTGATGCGGTAACTACTGTATGACAAAGGACTAGAATGAAGGCTGAATGTTCAGTGACTCTGGTCCTGCCTGCCCAAACCTTCTGTTCTGTGTGGAGGGAGCTGGAATGTTCCTAGACCTCATCACACAGCACTGCTGCTGTTTGTTCCTATCCCACTAGCTAGCTATACACACACACACACACACACACACACACACTTCTCACTCAGCTCTGGAACACTGAGGAGATGACACGGTGGCTGAATGTGACAACTCTGTCCTGGCAGTCACCCACCGCTGTAGAGAGGAGCCAACACTTTTCCTTAACACCAAGGAGCTGCTTTTACAGTCCTGTAATGCTGCCATTTTTTGGATTCATACAATCAGATAGGTTATGTATTCTTTGAGAGGTGATCTTTGTCAAATTATTAAATAATCGTATTCCTAGTACACAGTAACTATCACAGTGCAGTCGTAGAGCAGTGATTTAGACCATATTTTGTTTGATGCAGAACTGTGTACATACAGGACATGATTTGGGCACTGCCTTGTGGAGGAGTCAGTCACTCACTGTGTTGTTTTCATTCTGCTCACGTTTTCCCAGCTGCTATCATGGCATGTCGGCTCAGTGAGGTACCTGTGGTGCAGCCACATAGAAATTCCAGATGTCTCCATTCTCTAATAGTAAGCCCTGTGGAGGCTTATATCACTTTCCTCTCTCTCGCGCTCCCTCTCGCTCTCTCTCGCGCTCCCTCTCGCTCTCTCTCCGCGCTCCCTCTCGCTCTCTCCGCGCTCTCTCTCCGCGCTCTCTCTCCGCGCTCTCTCTCCGCGCTCCTCTCGCTCTCTCTCCGCGCTCCCTCTCGCTCTCTCTCGCGCTCCCTCTCGCTCTCTCTCCGCGCTCCCTCTCGCTCTCTCTCCGCGCTCCCTCTCGCTCTCTCTCGCGCTCCCTCTCGCTCTCTCTCCGCGCTCCCTCTCGCTCTCTCTCGCGCTCCCTCTCGCTCTCTCTCCGCGCTCCCTCTCGCTCTCTCTCCGCTCCCTCTCGCTCTCTCTCCGCGCTCCCTCTCGCTCTCTCTCCGCTCCCTCTCGCTCTCTCTCCGCTCCCTCTCGCTCTCTCTCCGCGCTCCCTCTCGCTCTCTCTCCGCGCTCCCTCTCGCTCTCTCTCCGCGCTCCCTCTCGCTCTCTCTCCCGCGCTCCCTCTCGCTCTCTCTCCGCTCCCTCTCGCTCTCTCTCCGCGCTCCCTCTCGCTCTCTCTCCCGCGCTCCCTCTCGCTCTCTCTCGCGCTCCCTCTCGCTCTCTCTCCGCGCTCCCTCTCGCTCTCTCTCCGCGCTCCCTCTCGCTCTCTCCGCGCTCCCTCTCGCTCTCTCTCCGCTCCCTCTCGCTCTCTCTCCGCGCTCCCTCTCGCTCTCTCTCCGCGCTCCCTCTCGCTCTCTCTCCCGCTCCTCTCGCTCTCTCTCCGCGCTCCCTCGCTCTCTCTCCCGCTCCCTCTCGCTCTCTCTCGCGCTCCTCTCGCTCTCTCTCGCTCCTCTCGCTCTCTCTCCGCGCTCCCTCTCGCTCTCTCTCCCTCCGCGCTCCCTCTCGCTCTCTCTCCGCGCTCCCTCTCGCTCTCTCTCCGCTCCCTCTCGCTCTCTCTCCGCGCTCCTCCGCTCTCTCTCCGCGCTCCCTCTCGCTCTCTCTCCGCGCTCCCTCTCGCTCTCTCTCCGCGCTCCCTCTCGCTCTCTCTCCGCGCTCCCTCTCGCTCTCTCTCCGCGCTCCCTCTCGCTCTCTCTCTCCCGCTCCCTCTCGCTCTCTCTCCGCTCCCTCTCGCTCTCTCTCCGCGCTCCCTCTCGCTCTCTCTCCGCGCTCCCTCTCGCTCTCTCTCTCGCGCTCCCTCTCGCTCTCTCTCCCGCTCCCTCTCGCTCTCTCTCCGCGCTCCCTCTCGCTCTCTCCGAGCTCCCTCTCGCTCTCTCTCCGCGCTCCCTCTCGCTCTCTCTCCGCGCTCCCTCTCGCTCTCTCTCCGCGCTCCCTCTCGCTCTCTCTCCGCGCTCCCTCTCGCTCTCTCTCCGCGCTCCCTCTCCGCGCTCCCCCTCGCTCCCTCTCCGCGCTCCCCCTCGCTCTCTCTCCGCGCTCCCTCTCGCTCTCTCTCCGCTCCCTCTCGCTCTCTCCGCGCTCCCTCTCGCTCTCTCTCCGCGCTCCCTCTCGCTCTCTCTCCGCGCTCCCTCTCGCTCTCTCTCGCGCTCCCTCTCGCTCTCTCTCCGCGCTCCCTCTCGCTCTCTCTCCGCGCTCCCTCTCGCTCTCTCTCCGCGCTCCCTCTCGCTCTCTCTCCGCGCTCTCTCTCGCTCTCTCCGCGCTCCCTCTCGCTCTCTCTCCCGCTCCCTCTCGCTCTCTCTCCGCGCTCCCTCTCGCTCTCTCTCCGCGCTCCCTCTCGCTCTCTCTCCGCTCCCTCTCGCTCTCTCCGCGCTCCCTCTCGCTCTCTCTCCGCGCTCCCTCTCGCTCTCTCTCCCGCTCCCTCTCGCTCTCTCTCCCGCGCTCCCTCTCGCTCTCTCTCCCGCTCCCTCTCGCTCTCTCTCCGCGCTCCCTCTCGCTCTCTCTCGCGCTCCCTCTCGCTCTCTCTCCGCGCTCCCTCTCTCTCTCCGCGCTCCCTCTCGCTCTCTCTCCGCGCTCCCTCTCGCTCTCTCTCCGCTCCCTCTCGCTCTCTCTCCCGCTCCCTCTCGCTCTCTCTCGCTCCCTCTCGCTCACTCTCGCTCCCTCTCGCTCCCTCTCGCTCCCTCTCGCTCACTCTCGCTCCCTCTCGCTCTCTCTCGCGCTCCCTCTCGCTCTCTCTCTCGCTCCCTCTCGCTCTCTCTCGCGCTCCCTCTCGCTCTCTCTCCCGCTCCCTCTCGCTCTCTCTCCGCGCTCCCTCTCGCTCTCTCTCGCGCTCCCTCTCGCTCTCTCTCGCGCTCCCTCTCGCTCTCTCTCCGCGCTCCCTCTCGCTCTCTCTCCGCTCCCTCTCGCTCTCTCTCCGCGCTCCCTCTCGCTCTCTCTCCGCGCTCCCTCTCGCTCTCTCTCCGCGCTCCCTCTCGCTCTCTCCGCGCTCCCTCTCGCTCTCTCTCCGCGCTCCCTCTCGCTCTCTCTCCCGCTCCCTCTCGCTCTCTCTCCCGCTCCCTCTCGCTCTCTCTCCGCTCCCCCTCGCTCTCTCTCCGCGCTCCCCCTCGCTCTCTCTCCGCGCTCCCCCTCGCTCTCTCTCCGCGCTCCCCCTCGCTCTCTCTCCGCGCTCCCTCTCGCTCTCTCCGCGCTCCCTCTCGCTCTCTCTCGCTCCCGCGCTCCTCTCCGCGCTCCCTCTCGCTCTCTCTCCGCGCTCCCTCTCGCTCTCTCTCTCCGCTCCCTCTCGCTCTCTCTCCGCGCTCCCTCTCGCTCCCTCTCCGCGCTCTCTCTCCGCGCTCTCTCTCCGCGCTCCCTCTCCGCGCTCCCTCTCCGCGCTCCCTCTCCGCGCTCTCTCTCCGCGCTCCCTCACGTGTAGCTGCACAACACATGGTAGAAGCACAATATGGCAATTTCTTTCATTGCCTCGTGATTGTGCTTTTTTTTATGTCTCTGGTCTCTATCTGGGGAGTGCCGACATGTCAGTACAATTACAAATTACTTCCATAAAACGTGTGTGTGCCTCAGCATTTGTATGTCGATGTTTGTGTTTTCTTGTTTCTGACTGTGAGACTGGAAACCAACAGGCTAATATTTCCAGTGGGTAAGCATCGGTCATCTCCCAACCCCAGCCAGGCTAAATGAGGTGGGGTATACAAAAGCACCATGACGCGCTCATCAGAGTGGCGTAAGCGGCCTCACTCGCCGAGTGATTCAGCGCCACAGCAGTTAAGGGACTTACTCCACTCACCTTTGTCCAAACTCCAAGCGGCGCCCCTTTCTTTGCATCCTACGGACAAGACCCGCCATGTAAATCACTCGGCATCAACACTACTGGGAGGGGACACAGTCACAATGCATGCAGAGACCGAGATATCATATGGATTAGAGGTCAACCGATTCTGATTTATTTATTTTTTTTAACGCCGGTACCGATTTATTGAAGGACCAAAAAAAGCTGATACCGATTAATCGACCAAATTATTTTATTTTTCATTTTATTTAGTATATATGTAATAATGACAATTACAACAATACTGAATGAAATCTAACATAATATAATACATAAATAAAAATCGATTTAGGCTCAAATAAATAATGAAACCTGTTCCGTTTGGTTTAAATAACACAAAAACAGTGTTGGAGAAGAAAGTAAAAGTGCAATATGTGCCATGTAAAAAAAGCTAACGTTTCAGTTCCTTGCTCAGAAGATATGAATGCTGATGTTTCCTTTTAACATGAGTCTTCAATATTCCTAGTTAAGAAGTTTCAGTTTGTAGTTATTATAGGAATTATAGGACTATTTCTCTCTATACCATTTGTATTTCATATACCTTTGACTATTGGATGTTCTTAGGCACTATAGTATTGCCAGCCTAATCTCGGGAGTTGATAGGCTTGAAGTCAGCGCTGTGCTTCAAGCATTGCTAAGAGCTGTTGGCAAACGCAGGAAAGTGCTGTTTGAATGAATGCTTATGAGCCTGCTGCTGCCCACCACTGCTCAGACTGTTCTATCAAATCATAGACTTAATTATAATATAATCAACACACAGAAATACGAGCCTTAGTTTCCAGATTTGACTATATTAATGACCTATCATTTCGAAAATAAAATGTTTATTCTTTCAGTGAAATACGTAACCGTTACGTATTTTATCAAACGGGTGGCATCCATAAGTCTAAATATTGCAGTTACATTGCACAACCTTCAATGTTATGTAAAATGTAGCAAATGAATGACGGTCTTTGTTAGGAAGAAATGGTCTTCACACAGTTAGCAACGAGCCAGGCGGCCCAAACTGTGTGTATACGCTGAACGCAAGAGAAGTGACACAATTTCTCTAAATAATATTGCCTGCTAACATGAATTTCTTAACTAATCTGCAGGTTTAAAAAATATACTACCTTGCTGCACTCGCGTAACAGGTGGTCAGCCTGCCACAGTCTCATCGTGGAGTACAATGTAATCGTGTCCAAAAATACCGATTGTTATGAAAACTTGAATTTGGCCCTAATTAATAGGCCATGCCTATTTTATTTATTTTTTTACATTTATTTTTTTAAATAATTGTTAAAATTTATGTTTATTTTTTTAAGGAAGAAAAAAAAGTTTTAAATCGGTCGACCTCTAATATGGATGGCACCAGATCACCTGTTAGGGATGGGACACAGTCACGATACATGCAGAGACCGAGATATGTGGCTGGAACCAGATCACCTCTTGGGGCGGGGACAGCCTCGGCGCTATACGTCAGTAATTGAGACCCTATCTGGCAGATATGAGAATGTGGCGTCTGTCATCAGGCGACGGCAGGCCCGGGTCACCACCAGCCATGGGCTCATCAGCAGGGTTTAGGCCTGAAGTGGAGTGCAAGGAGATATGAGTTGACGCTCCACGCCACAGCAGCCTGATGTCTCGTTTCAGCCAGAAGCTACAGCAGCAGGACTGGAGCTCTGAAACACTTTCTCTCTGGCTACCTTTAACCACACTGTTATTACACATCAAGAGCAACAGCAGGCCAGTGCTTGAATGTCTTCTCATTTATTCAGCTTTAAGAAACATTCAGAGGAATCGAATACTGCATCGGTAGTCCACTACTACCAGAATGTATCATTCATGATAACTCAAGTATTCATTCTGAACAAAATGCTTGACAGTCTCGGAAGTGTGCACCTGAGCATCATGGGAGCTGACCTCTGACTGCCCACAGGTGGTTCCTGCATTTTCGAAGGCCTGTTAACCCTGTTTGACCCTAACCAGCCAGCATGCTGGGGGAGGGAGCGCTGCTGACTTGACTACAGGCCAGCTACTGACGGCTTCAGAAGAACACAGGGCTTGTTAATTATGAATCAGCACTGAAGCCCTCCCTGCCTCCCTTAACAACTCCCACTCTTACTTTTATTAAACCCTCGTCAGAGGACAAATGTTTTTTTATTTTACAGCTTTTGTGCTACATATACAGTGGGGCAAAAAAGTATTTAGTCAGCCGCCAATTGTGCAAGTTCTCCCACTTAAAAAGATGAGGCCTGTAATTTTCATCATAGGTACACTTCAACTATGACAGACAAAATGAGAAGAAAAAAAAAATCCAGAAAATCACATTGTAGGATTTAGATGGATAGTACTACCTTTTCCAGTGTGGTCCCATGTGGCTCAGTTAGTAGAGCATTGTGCTTGCAACACCAGGGTTGTGGGTTCGATTCCCATGGGGAACCAGTATGAAAATATATGCACTCACTACTGTAAGAAGCTCTGGATAAAGAGGGTCTGCTAAATGTTACACTACAGTCACCCCCCTCACCCTCACTGTTGTCTTGCAGTACAGCCATCCCCCCTCACTGTTGTCTTGCAGTACAGCCATCCCCCCCTCACTGTTGTCTTGCAGTACAGCCATCCCCCTCACTGTTGTCTTGCAGTACAGCCATCCCCCCTCACTGTTGACTTGCAGTACAGCCATCCCCCTCACTGTTGACTTGCAGTACAGCCATCCCCCTCACTGTTGACTTGCAGTACAGCCACCCCCCCCTCACTGTTGTCTTGCAGTACAGCCACCCCCCTCACTGTTGACTTGCAGTACAGCCATACCCCCCTCACTGTTGACTTGCAGTACAGCCATACCCCCTCCTCACTGTTGACTTGCAGTACAGCCATCCCCTCCTCACTGTTGACTTGCAGTACAGCCATCCCCTCCTCACTGTTGTCTTGCAGTACAGCCATCCCCTCCTCACATTTGTCTTGCAGTACAGCCATCCCCCCTCACTGTTGTCTTGCAGTACAGCCATCCCCTCCTCACTGTTGTCTTGCAGTACAGCCATCCCCTCCTCACTGTTGTCTTGCAGTACAGCCATCCCCCCTCACTGTTGTCTTGCAGTACAGCCATCCCCCTCACTGTTGTCTTGCAGTACAGCCATCCCCTCCTCACTGTTGTCTTGCAGTACAGCCATCCCCCTCACTGTTGACTTGCAGTACAGCCATCCCCCCTCACTGTTGACTTGCAGTACAGCCATCCCATCCTCACTGTTGTCTTGCAGTACAGCCATCCCCTCCTCACTGTTGTCTTGCAGTACAGCCATCCCCCTCACTGTTGTCTTGCAGTACAGCCACCCCCCTCACTGTTGTCTTGCAGTACAGCCATCCCCTCCTCACATTTGTCTTGCAGTACAGCCATCCCCCCTCACATTTGTCTTGCAGTACAGCCATCCCCTCCTCACATTTGTCTTGCAGTACAGCCATCCCCTCCTCACTGTTGTCTTGCAGTACAGCCATCCCCTCCCTCACTGTTGTCTTGCAGTACAGCCCTACCCCCCTCACTGTTGACTTGCAATACAGCCATCCCCTCCTCACTGTTGTCTTGCAGTACAGCCATCCCCTCCTCACTGTTGTCTTGCAGTACAGCCATCCCCTCCTCACTGTTGTCTTGCAGTACAGCCATCCCCTCCTCACTGTTGTCTTGCAGTACAGCCATCCCCTCCTCACTGTTGTCTTGCAGTACAGCCATCCCCCCTCACTGTTGTCTTGCAGTACAGCCACCCCCCCCCCCTCACTGTTGTCTTGCAGTACAGCCACCCCCCCTCACTGTTGACTTGCAGTACAGCCATCCCCTCCTCACTGTTGTCTTGCAGTACAGCCATCCCCTCCTCACTGTTGTCTTGCAGTACAGCCATCCCCTCCTCACTGTTGTCTTGCAGTACAGCCATCCCCTCCTCACTGTTGTCTTGCAGTACAGCCACCCCCTCCTCACTGTTGTCTTGCAGTACAGCCATCTCCTCCACTGTTGTCTTGCAGTACAGCCATCCCCTCCTCACTGTTGTCCTTGTCACTGTTGTCCTGCAGTACAGCCATCCCCCCCTCCTCACTGTTGTCTTGCAGTACAGCCATCCCCCTCCTCACTGTTGTCTTGCAGTACAGCCACCCCCTCCTCACTGTTGTCTTGCAGTACAGCCACCCCCTCCTCACTGTTGTCTTGCAGTACAGCCATCCCCTCCTCACTGTTGTCTTGCAGTACAGCCACCCCCTCCTCACTGTTGTCTTGCAGTACAGCCATCCCCTCCACTGTTGTCTTGCAGTACAGCCATCCCCTCCTCACTGTTGTCCTGCAGTACAGCCATCCCCTCCTCACTGTTGTCCTGCAGTACAGCCATCCCCCTCCTCACTGTTGTCTTGCAGTACAGCCATCAGCCCCCCTCACTGTTGTCTTGCAGTACAGCCATCCCCCTCACTGTTGTCTTGCAGTACAGCCATCCCCCCTCACTGTTGTCTTGCAGTACAGCCATCCCCTCCTCACTGTTGTCTTGCAGTACAGCCATCCCCTCCCCTCACTGTTGTCTTGCAGTACAGCCATCCCCCCTCACTGTTGTCTTGCAGTACAGCCATCCCCTCCTCACTGTTGTCCTGCAGTACAGCCATCCCCTCCTCACTGTTGTCTTGCAGTACAGCCATACCCCCTCCTCACTGTTGTCTTGCATTACAGCCATCCCCCCCTCACTGTTGTCTTGCAGTACAGCCATCCCCTCCTCACTGTTGTCTTGCAGTACAGCCACCCCCTCCTCACTGTTGTCTTGCAGTACAGCCATCCCCTCCTCACTGTTGTCTTGCAGTACAGCCATCCCCTCCTCACTGTTGTCTTGCAGTACAGCCATCCCCTCCACTGTTGTCTTGCAGTACAGCCATCCCCTCCTCACTGTTGTCCTGCAGTACAGCCATCCCCTCCTCACTGTTGTCCTGCAGTACAGCCATCCCCCTCCTCACTGTTGTCTTGCAATACAGCCATCCCCTCCTCACTGTTGTCTTGCAGTACAGCCATCCCCTCCTCACTGTTGTCTTGCAGTACAGCCATCCCCTCCTCACTGTTGTCTTGCAGTACAGCCATCCCCTCCTCACTGTTGTCTTGCAGTACAGCCATCAGCACCCTGCGTGTGTTTTGGTCAAACAGCCCTCCTATCCTTTTCCTCTTCTTTGAGAACAGTGCAGCCAACAGAAGTATTTCTCCATCCCTATACAGATATCGATCTCCTTTCTTTCCTCCCTCGTTCAAGGCCATGTAAAATATGCCCCGTGAACGGCCCTACGACCGCTTGACTGGAGCGGGCGGGTCGATGGACTCCTGTAAGCATCACATCTTATAACCAATCCTGAGGGGAGGAGATCTGAGGGCCTGATAGATTATGCATAATCTGTCTCTCCTTTCCACTCAATAATGGCATAATGAAGTCTTAATGGACACCTCGGCCAAGAGGCAGACTTACATAACCCTTATTGCTACTTACTACACACACACCATGGCGTTGTTTTGCTCTGTCACTCCAGAATGCTGTGACTGGCCTACATCTCACTTAGCTCAGGCGGTATCGCATCCGGCCGTGATTGGACGGCGCACAATTGGCCCAGCGCTGTTCGGGTCTTGCCGGGGTAGGCCGTCATTGTAAATAAGAATTTGTTCTTAACTGACTTGCCTAGTTAAAGGTTAAATACATTTAAAAAATAGTTGCAGCCTCAATCTCTTCCTGGCTGGATGTTGTTTGGACCATCGGTGTTTACTGGCTACCATCATTACTCCCATTTTAGACTAGCTCATTATTCTAAGTGGAGACCGGTGGATGTCCATGGTAGATAGCCTCCTCCACGTCCCTCAAGTCTACAGTTGTTTTCTCCCCCCCTGTCAGTAGAGCCCAGGGAGAGTGAGAAGCCGTGTCGGTGTACGACAACACGAGTTGGTCTTCACTGGATAATACAGCTCGCTAGCTCCAGTTAAATAATGAGTCAGGGAATGCTCATTAGATGGTGCTGGAAGGCTCCTGTAGGTAGTCTGCTAGGTAGCAGCCTTCTCCCAGGCTGTGTTGACTAGGAGTCTTGTTGAGGTGAGCGTCGGGGTGAAGTGATGCTGTTGTGTAAATGAGGCCTGTGGAGTACTGCTACGTCTGGGTCCTCCACCACCGGTACCAGCTGCTAGCTAATGACTTCCCCTGAGCTAGAGGGCCTCCTCCACCGGTACCAGCTGCTAGCTAATGACTTCCCCTGAGCTAGAGGGCCTCCTCCACCGGTACCAGCTGCTAGCTAATGACTTCCCCTGAGCTAGAGGGCCTCCTCCACCGGTACCAGCTGCTAGCTAATGACTTCCCCTGAGCTAGAGAGCATCCTCCACCGGTACCAGCTGCTAGCTAATGACTTCCCCTGAGCTAGAGGGCCTCCTCCACCGGTACCAGCTGCTAGCTAATGACTTCCCCTGAGCTAGAGGGCCTCTGCCTCCTCTTCCTCGTTCTCTTTGCCGTCAGCCCACTAGAGCTGCGAACACGATGACCATGGAGAACACCAGGCTTGGTCACAAGATGCCTCACTAACACACCATCCAACTACAGGTGTTGAGGCTTCGCTCGCTTGCGCTCTCTCGCTCTCTCTCGCTCTCTCTCTCTCGCTGCGTGTCTGAAGATTGCTGGTTTGTTTAACTATGTTACCACATTTATTTGGTGATAGTTTGGTCCTGTTATGAATATTGAAACCCATACAATCTCACTAAGCCAGGTCGTCATTGTAAATAAAAAAATCTATAACTTTTCACAAAGTTGCATCAGAACACTGTAAACTGTATTGTTAGATGCAAGTAAACTCATAAATTGAGCTTTTCCCCCAATTTTAGAGACCTCTATCTAAGACGGTATCCACCCGTCCTGTTTAATCCCTGTAGCCCGTGCCCCGCTCCGGTGCCCCTTTTGGCAGCACATATACACACACTTTCTGCCTGGCACTCAAAGTGGGTCAGGCTTCTCCACTCGACAATGGCGTGTTCTCTGCCCGGGCTCCGTAAGCCCCCGCTAAGAGGCTAAAGTTTTCCATATAAGTTGTTGGTCTGGTAATGCTCAACCACTCGTCAGCTAGTCTTGTACGTTTTATCCCACTTTGTCCGTTATTTGCAACCATTGCTGGATTCCCTTCACCCTCATTCACCTTCACTGTCTTGTTTCTAAACTGTGTGTGTGTGAGAGAGATGAACAGAAACATTGGGTTAGAGGGAGTCGGCCAGAGCAGGGCACTGCACAGCTTTGCTCATCTTGAACTGAAAATGAGTAGTAGTTTTAATCAGTGATTCTGCGCAGTGCCTTGCCGCTCCTTTTGGAATGCAATTGGAGAGGGTGAGAGAGACCACATAATCACAGAGTGGTCCTTGGGGGACAGTCAGTTTGGCCCACACTCTCACAGAGCATTACTGATGGGCTGAACCTGTGGCCTTGGGTAGAGGGCTGGATGGGGGTGTGGGGTGAACACTGATTCTAACCTTGGCCTGTGGTTCAATTTGAATGAGCGGGTTCACACTGAGGTTGAGGCCTTGATGCTCCACTCAGATCATAATGTCTCCCTGTCATGTCCCCCCTCCCCCAGGGAGCCGACAAGGAGCAGAAAGGACCAGACGGACAGAGCGCCTTCGAAGCAGCCGAGACTGACGCCATCAAGGCTCTCCTCAAGTGAGACGGGAGCCTAGAAGGGCCGGATGCAGCAGTGGTCCCCCAGACAGACAAGATGGACACACCCCTTCCCCCGACCTCTGTCTTTAGCACTGCTTTGTCTGTTTGCAGCTTTTGGTTTTTTTCCCTTTTTTTGTTTTGTTTTTTAAGTTGTAGGGATTCTCTCTTCTTGCCTCTTCAGTAGCCATTGGATGGATGGAGTTGTCAATCATGTCTCCCTTGGGGACCAAACACTGAGGGGAAAAGCACCGACTTGGACCCTCCCTGAACACACAAGGATGCAATGTAAAAAAAAAATGAATAGAGCTTAACACTTAAATATGATCGCTCTCAAGTCCTGTGTGCACTCCTTGCACAAAGATGTTGGCAGAAAAACCGGAGACATTCAATAGTGTTCAGTTTTGTTGGCCGTTTTCAGTATTGTAAGACCACTTGGTTATATTCATCTTCCAAACATCAGTTGTGCTAGATGGAGGACGGTTGTAAAGATGAATTCTATTAGCCCAGTAAGATGGCCTCTTTCTCCTGGCTGTGTGCTGTAGCTCTTCTGTAGACCTGACTGGCTAACTGTCCAGCGCTTCAACTAGGGGGGTTTGTACTGTATGAGAGGGTAGGTCCTGTTTAGGTGGCTAATAATATTGGTTACCCACTCTCTACGTAACCCTCTACTGATAACATATCACACTAAACATTAATGACCAAGGTTACTCTAACGTATAATAGCGTAAATATCCCCTTGACCAATCACCACGTTGGCTATTACAAAAAATGTATGTAAAAAAAAAAAAAAAAAAAAAAAAAAGTTTAATCTGTTATTAAAACATTGCTGTGTAGTGATGTCATTATGTCAACATTGACCATTATGCAATTTAGAATTGCATAATGTTTTTCCCTTTTTGAGTGAGTTTTGAACGTGTTCTGATCTGCAATCCTTTGTTGCCGCAGTGTGTTTTGTATTAGATGAATTTGGTGGGTGGGCTCTGAACGGAGGGATATACAAGGGTTCAGGGTTCAAACTGTGGATCGGGAAATCATCGTCCTCTCGCTCTCTGGGTTTGATTAACTTGCCGGCTCTGCTGCATGTCAGAACTGCTTCTACTGCTACGTTCTCCAAAATGGCTGCCTTCCTCTTTTGGTTGCTTTCAAGTAATTACAATGCAAATGGTAACAAAATACTTTCTCTCTGGCATTGTTGTGAGGGGAAAACTGAAATAAAAAATCTTAATTATTCTTTGTGTGGTAATCCATTGATTTTGTTTTCTGCTGGTCTTGTCACATTTCAGTCAGTCTTTACAAATAGAAAAACACTCATTGACTCTGAACGGACACTTCTGAGCGGTGTGTACACTTAACTGTAATCTATATTAGTTCCGTTGTATACAGCTATACACGTCTGTGGACCCACTTACCTGCGAGGCTGCGATCCATACTAGGTGCTTTGTGTACAGCCATGCCCTCCATCTTAATGACTTGAGTATTGCTTGTGTCTTTGTCAAACTGTCAGCAGCATCAAAGCCCCCCTCCAGCTGTGTCTGAGCCTGGAGCACAGTGGGCTGTCCTGAATGAATAACAAGCAGCAGCTATTGATTCCATTGATTCCTCATTATACTGTCTGGGCTCTCTGAGTGGTGAGTGTCTCTGGCAGGGGGAAAAAATGACTTGCTCATATTGTTCACTGACTGCTGCCTCTAGAGTGCCCCCAGTCCCAGGTGAACGAGCTAGCTCGCTCTCCCCCCGGTTAAATACCCTCCTCTGCTTAGACGTTGACTAACACCTAGCCAGTTGCCTCCCATTGGGTGAAGGGCCAATGGAACACTAAGTTCTGCTCTCTCCAGCCTATAGGATGACATTAGAAAATGATGGCTGAGGTTTGAGGAAGGGATGTTTATCACTGACATCTTGGTGTTTTATTTTCCCTTCGCTGGTGTCTTTTTGTTCATATCCTTTGGCTTCTCAATAGAAATCAGCCCGTGTTCATGAGCTTGACCTGAACAAAGTCTCCCTTTTCAACTCCGATAGGCCTGTGTGTCTTTCAGGAGGTGAATGAGGTATCTTGATGGTATGGGGGACCATTGAGTTGCTTCCCTGATGCTTGTAGACATGGGTCACCTACCAGGCACATTGCTCTGTACAGAGGAGGACTGAGAGCGTGACATCAGTCTGAAACATACAACACAACAGTGTGCTGTGACTGAGCAGAGCCCAGGTCTTTTTCATATTTCACTAAATGACGCATGGCTTAATGAAGAGCCAGCTTTGTACCGTCTGAGATCATAATCCTCTTTCTTCATCCCTACACCTTGCATGTTATGTTCTGTTATGCTCCTTGACAGTCAATATAATACCGTGGACAAGCTCAGGTCAGGAAACCCATTCCATCCTGGCCCATTGGCCATTACTCAACACACACCCCATCTAAAACAATGGTATCATTGAAAAGAGCTGCACACTGGAACAGTGCTAACGTACGTGTTTGTGAAGTATCTTGAGTATGGCTGAAGTGGGCGGGCTGCCTAGTATCCAATGGTGTTTCTGTTATAGAAGTAGGCGGGCTGACAGGTATCCAATGGCGCTTCTGTCATAGAGGCTTTTCCTTCTTCTCTAAAAGGCATTACTGGAGATGATCAACTGCACTGTTCTGCACCACAATAAGAGCAGTGAACCCTGGGGCTCACACTAAAAGTACCCAACCATTTCAAATGGTGAGGCAACAGTTGGTTGCAACATGTTTCCTGCTGTGCCACTGAAGCTTGACTAGAGTCTATGATGGAACCCTGCTACACAAAACATAAACAAAGGCATTCAGTAGGAGGTGAAAGACATCACCCATTTCACCCAGCTTAACCTGCGGCTGATAGACAACAGTCACCATAATGTCTTCTTTAGTCTGTAAATGCTAAAGGCAGCTGGAGAGCAGAGAGAAGAGAGCAGGGGGGAGAGACCAGAGTGAAACTGGATGAGTGTAGTGGCAGGCCTGTGAAGTCTCGTGCCTCTCTTTCCCTGCCCATGTCTAAAGCCTTCCCCTGTCCGTCTCCCCGAGAATAAAGGAGAAATCAATTATTCCAGAGCTGTGAAACATCGAGATAAACTCAGACTGCGAGTGCAAATTCTGTTCAATCCTTGTCTCTTCTCTGATTGGGTGTCTACACGATTAAAATGGTTAGAAAGGTCTGTCCGTCCATTCTTGATTGGCAAGGAAATTCTGCTTGGGAATATAAAGCACTTAATTTCCTTCTGTCTTTGCAATGCAGAGGCACAAATACTCTTCATATGTGATGAGAAAAACCTATGATTTAGGCTGATGATAAATAAGAATTCATTGAGCCTATAAATTGCCTCTCCACAGGCCTGCGGACGTGCTCTCAGGCAGTTCAGGTGTTTTCAACTGAGCTTTATCTGCTTAGACCAGGGAGGGAGATCCTGTTTTATAATCAAACCATAATAATTTGCTTGAAAATGGAAGCCGTTCCCAGTAGTTTAGATACTGTGGGAAGTCTAGGGGAGAATCTCAATTCCATACTCCTCATGTCCTCCCTCCTCGCCTCCTTCTAAAAGCCCACTGGAGGAGAAAGTCAGAGGGGCGAGACCTCTGACTTTCTTATCCAATTGGTTTTGAGAAGTAGGTGAGGAAAGAGGAGTGAAGACGCAAGGAGTATGGAATGAGATTCTCCCTTGGAGGCCATCTATTTGATGTGCTGCTTATCGGAAGGCTTTTCTATATGTGATAGTAAGACTGGGTCAAATAACCATCAAAACCAATGTTTGAACCAGGTCAAATAGACATCAAAACTGATGTTTGAACCAGGTCAAATAGACATCAAAACTGATGTTTGAGCCAGGTCAAATAGACATCAAAACCAATGTTTGAGGCAGGTCAAATAGACATCAAAACTGATGTTTGAGCCAGGTCAAATAGACATCAAAACTGATGTTTGAGCCAGGTCAAATAGACATCAAAACTGATGTTTGAACCAGGTCAAATAGACATCAAAACTGATGTTTGAACCAGGTCAAATAGACATCAAAACTGATGTTTGAACCAGGTCAAATAGACATCAAAACTGATGTTTGAACCAGGTCAAATAGACATCAAAACTGATGTTTGAGCCAGGTCAAATAGACATCAAAACTGATGTTTGAACCAGGTCAAATAGACATCAAAACTGATGTTTGAACCAGGTCAAATAGACATCAAAACTGATGTTTGAACCAGGTCAAATAGACATCAAAACTGATGTTTGAACCAGGTCAAATAGACATCAAAACTGATGTTTGAACCTGGTCAAATAGACATCAAAACTGATGTTTGAACCAGGTCAAATAGACATCAAAACTGATGTTTGAACTAGCGCTTCCTATCAGGGAGTTGGTCTAATGTTTCATATATTAATGAAGTGAAAAGAAAAAGCTATTTTACATACATGTCAGACATGATAAAGAACCATGTGTTTCTTTCTGTTCCCTTGAACTCTACTCCCACCTTCTGTATGGAAAAGAGAACTGCACCAACTGTAGTTTTTTTTCTCCATAAATGATTATGCAACCACATACATGCATTTAGACTCAAATAGATATCATACTTGTGAAATGCCAATTCACAAAGAACACTGTTCTGTTCATCATTATGTTTCACCAAAGTGAATGGTCTAAACCTGATAATGTAGGGAATAGTAGTAGCAGATTGATTACTAAGTGTCCTGTCTCACAGAAATACTTGCCAGACGCAGTAATTAGTGTGTGCACGCATGGACACACACCATCCTCTCTCCTCCAGTTTTTTTTCTATTTCTACAGAGATTCCATGTAGATTGGAGCTCATGATTAACCAGCTCAAAATGCTGCCAAATTAAGTAACAAATCCCGGTCATTACAATAATAATGATTTGTCTTTCTATCTATGATTGTCTCTCTATGATTGTCTCTGCCTGTCTCCTGTTTTTTCACCAAAAGGCATGGTCTACACTACATAGTGCAGCGAATAGTAGAAGCAGATTGATTGCTAAGTGTCCTGTATTACAGACATAATTGCCAGATGCAGTAATTAGTGTGTGAGCGCATGGACACACATTCACACACACACACGCCGTCCTCTCTCCTTCCTGTTGCTACTGAGAATCCATGCAGAGTATGATAGTGATACAGATGTGTCTTTCTATCAGTTATTGCCTCTGGACGATCCCCTATGTTTGTACTTTTAATTTCAATAAATGATTTGTCTTCTTCACAGAGAGAAATTAAAAAGGAAACCAGTCCTCTGGAAAAAACAACACCTTTCATATATAAATTGCGCTCAAATCCCTCAGGCAGTTTAGATTGGCAAAACGGTTTGGCTTTTAAACTATTCTGAACACATGTAAAACACAACTTGCTCTGTCAGTGTGTGCTTGTGTGTGGAACAGTACTTGCTCTGTCAGTGTGTGCTTGTACGCATGTGGATTTGAAATATTGGACAGCATCTTGTAAGTTTGATCCATGAAGAAGTCTTTAGGAGAATGAAATAAATAAAGTACTGGTGGGTGACTGCCTGACTTGCCTCCATATCAAGGCTAGTCACATAAGCGTTTAAGGAATTTTCAATGCAAGACTTTAATGAAGATTCAGTCCAGTGGTCACAAAGCCACCATCTCCATGGGCTGGAGTTAAAAGCTGTCAGGGAGGCACAGGGGTTGGCCTGGGCCCCAGCCTACGTCTCCTCTCTTTCTGCTCCTTCATCCTGCTCTCTGTCTCTCCATCTGGCCCAGGGGAGCAGGAGGGAGATGTTTGAGCAGGGAGGTGGGGGATAGAGGGGACTGAACTGGAGAGTTGTCTACACGTAAAGGCAGGTCAGCTCAGGTATGGAATTTTTATTGTGGAGGGAAGTAGTGGTAGTTGCTTCCTATAAATCTCTTATGGGCTATTTACTTATCAATACAGCTTTATTTGTACTCGCAGCTAATGCGCACAGAGCCCCAGCCTCAGTCCCAAACCGACCAGGGTCCAGACTCCAAGCTTTCTCAGCTGGATAATCATTTGTAGAGAAATCAATGGCGGCTGGAAAGCTATTAGGAACATTTTAACTTGGAATAAAAGGAGATTTATGATCGCTGTTATGACGGAGCACCCCAGGTGCAGCGTGGCTGCCGGCTATGGAGGCGTGGGCTGCTGAACAACATCGGTGCAGGCTGGGTAATATGTTGGAGGGACCACAGGCTGCCTGAGTGACGTTGGTGAACCACTCTCTCCCCAAACTTTCCTCCTGCGCAACTAGAGTTAAAAAGTGATTTACAGAACACTGGCAGCTTCTTCTGTCTATTTCAGTCTTCTTCAAGTAGACTATTTAAAAGTGGGTGTGTACTGTAAGTGCACTTAGCTGATAACAACTACTGACAGTGCAACAGCTGGTGGCATTTAAACAATAGATAGGCCTGTAGGGAGAATCATGAGACAGAATGTTCCAGGCCAAATCAAATCAAATTTTTATTGTCACATGCTTTGTAAACAACAGGTAGCAAAGCTACCAGTGAAATGCTTACTTTACAGGGACTTCCCAACAATGCAGAATACAAAACAAAATATTAATATTAATAATATAAATACTCAATGAGCAATGATAGCTTAGCTCACATGGGGTACCAGTACTGAGTCAATGTGCAGGGGTACGAGGAAATTGAGGTGGATATGTACATATAGGAAGGGGTAAAATGACTCTGCAACAGCCTAGATAATAAACAGTATCAGCGTATGTGGTGAGTGTGGAAGTGTGTGTGTGGCAAATGTGTGTCTGTGTGTACGTGATATGTGTGAGTGTGTATGTATGTGTGTGTGTATGTGTTGGAGTGTCAGTGTAAGTACAGTGCACTTGGAAGGTATTCAGATCCCTTGACTTTTTCCCCAAAACATTACGCTACAGCCTTATTCTAAAATGTATTAAATTGGTTTGTTTCTCCTCATCAATCTACACACAATACCCCATAATGACAAAGAAAAAAATGTTTTTTATTTTTTTTGCAAAAAATTACATTTCCATAAGTATTCAGACCCTTTACTCAGTACTTTGTTGAAGCACCATTGGCAGTGATTATAGCCTCGAGTCTTCTTGGGTATGACGCTTGGCACACCTGTATTTGGGGGGGGGGGGGTTCTCCCATTCTTCTCTGCAGATCCTCTCAAGCTCTGTCAGGTTGGATGGGGAGTGTCGCTGCACAGGTATTTTCAGGTCTCTCCAGAGATGTTGGATCGGGTTCAAGTCCGGGCTCTGGCAGGGTCCCGAAGACAATCCTGAGTTGTCCTGGCTGTGTGCTTAAAGTCAATGTCCTGTTGCAAGGTGAACCTTTGCCCCAGTCTGAGGTCTTGAGCACTCTGGAGCAGGTTTTCATCAAGAATCTCTCTGTACTTTGCTCCGTTCATCTTCACCCACCATGCTTCACCGTAGGGATGGTGCCAGGTTTCCTCCAGACGTGGTGCTTGGCATTCAGGCCAAAGAGTTCAACATTGGTTTCATCAAACCAGAGAATCTTGTTTCTCATGGTCTGAGAGTCCTTTAGGTGCCTTTTGGCAAACTCCAAGTGGGCTGTCATGTGCCTTTTACTGAGGAGTGGCTTCCATCTGGCCACTTTACCATAAAGGCCTGATTCATTGAGATGGTTGTTCTTCTGGAAGGTTATCCCATCTCCACAGAGGAACTCTGGGGCTCTGTCAGAGTGACCATCGGGTTCTTGGTCACCTCCCTGATCAAGGCCCTTCTCCCCCGATTGCTCAGTTTGGCTGGGCAGCCAGCTCCAGGAAGAGTCTTGGTAGTTCCAAACTTCTTCCATTTAAGAATGATGGAGGCCACTGTGTTCTTGGGACCTTCAATGCTGCAGAACGTTTTTGGTACCCTTCACCATATCTGCGTCTCGACACAATCCTGTCTAGGAGCTCTGTGGACAATTCCTTCAACCTCATGGCCTGGTTTTTATATAGACAGGTGTGTGCCTTTCCAAATCATGTCCAATCAATTGAATTTACCACAGGTGGACTCCAATCAAGTTGTAGAAACATCTCAAGGATGATCAATGGAAACAGGATGCACCTGAGCTCAGTTTCCAGTCTCATAGCAAAGGGTCTGAATATATATATATAAATTCAAAACATTTCTAAAAACCTGTTTTTGCTTTGTCATTATGGGGTATTGTGTGTAGATTGACGAGGGAAAACAATTATTTAATACATTTTAGAATAACGCTGTAACATAACAAAATGTGGAAAAAGTCAAAGGGACTGAATTCTTTCCCGAATGCACTCTATGTGTGAGTGTGTGGGTAGAGTCCAGTGTATATGCATAGGGTCAAAAAGGGTTAGTGCAAAAAGGGTCAACGCAGATAGTTCAGGTAGCTATTTAGCATTCTTATGGCTTTGGGTGTAGAAGCTGTTCAGGGTCTTGTTGGTTCCAGACTTGGTGCACCAGTACCGCTTACCGTGCTGTAGCAGAGAGAGCAGTCTATGATTTGGGTGGCTGAAGTCTTTGACAATTTTTAGGACTTTCCTCTGACACCTCCTGTTATAGCGATGTGAACACAGAGTAACTTGAAGCTCTCAAACCGCAGCCCCGTCGCTGTGAATGGGGCATTTGGCTCTCCATTTCCTGTAGTCCATGATAAGCTCCTTTGTCTTGCCCACATTGAGGGAGATGTTGTTGTCCTGGCACCACACTGCCAGGTGTTTGACCTTCTCCTATAGGCTGCCAGGTATTAGTAGTGGGAAGTATTTGTTCACCTTCGGCCTCACTACCTTTGTTGTTAAACCTCACATCTACCCTGACCGCAATATTCCCTCCCACTGCCTTGGCTTTGTGACCCCTATTAGTCAGACTTGGTCTGTGAAATGCTCTTTGTGTCTGTGTTACATCTCTTTGTTTCTGTGTTACATCTCCCACCACAGAGCACATGCACGAGCCCTCCTGTTGCTGTGCAGGGCAGCTTGTGTTTCCATCCAGCCTTTGTGTTCACCTGAGTTGAATCCACAATTAGCTGTCTCCTATTCAACATATACCCCCCTAATGCTCTCTCAGCATGACCTATCTACAGGTAAACACCAAACCAATGGACCCCTGGACCCTTACTGAACTACCCCTGTTGCCTGGTTACCCATCCACATCTCTGCGGCCAAACTGACGTTTCTTCTCCAGGATGACAGCGATCAATAGAGCAGCGAGTTGTCAGGCAGCTGCCCCTCCTCCCTGGTCTATGGTATCGATTCATCATGTTCTCCAGTAGATTCCATTCCACTAGTGGTTTGATGATGTACAAACTGTGCCCATGTGAAAATCTCTGGTTCCCTCTGTTTTTATTACATAGAAGGAATTCTAAGTTTGGTTTTAGATGGGAGTTCGAACTTTTAGCCCTGATCAAATAGAGGGTTTGACTCGAGAACTGTTTCATTATTGTAGGGTTAACGACCCCTAAGTGTAGATTTAACTTTTGGGGGTGGACATATTTCTTCACAAGGGGGAGTGCTTTAAAGTGTGGTGGTCTTGATTTTGAAACAGGGTTTATTCACTAGGAACTAAACGGAAGCAACCTGAAAGATACAGGGAGGGACCTACTGTACCTGACTGACTTTGTCAAATAGAAACTATTGTTTTTGTTGTAAAATGTTTTTCCGTTTGTAATCGGTTTCTTGTGCAAAACAGGGGGTGTATTCATAACGAAAACTGTTTAGGTTTTAAGAACCAAACAGAAGCAAAAGAAGAGTTTCTATTGGAAAAATTCAGGTAGGTCCCCCCCCCGTTTTGTTCCGTCTGCTTCCTTTTACAAAGAAACGTTTTGCCACCAAGTCTGCGTAATGAATACGCCCCTGGTGATTATGTTTGTGATCCATCAACACATCAAGATCAAGAATATGGAGAGTAGCACTGAACCCCTTTTGCAAATGCTTTTACCTGTGTACTCAAATTAGTCATATTTCAATTTCTGAGTACTTTCAGTGCAGATAGACTAGAGCAAATCCTTTTGGGAAGTGTTAATTCCATTAAGATTAAGCTATCTCTTCTCTGTCTATCAAATGCATGAGGAGGACCTTTGCCGTCAAAACTCATTCACACCATGGCAGTGTGTAGCCTATGGTGCTGTGAAATCTTGAAACATCTTCTATTGTCTCGTCTATTGATTTATTTACGTTCTTTAGGCAGTTTGTGTTCCTTCCTGCCAGAGCGATAGATATATAGGACTGAGTAATAGAATCGCTGGCACTCGGGGCTGACAGAGTCCATTATGACAGCAATGATGTGTTCACTCCTGCTGTCACCCTTTGACTAATGGCATCTCCAGTAGAACGCATCAAAACTCTGTCTGCCATTCAACTCAGTATCGAGGTCTTCCATACTTTCAGAGTCAGGAATCTGAGTACAAGTATAATGTCTTTGTTGCGCCAGTCACTGCTTGTTATTATTCACAAACTCCTTCAGAAGCTGACTTTAATCAATAGATACAAACACAGCTCTTTATTTTTTTATGTCTTTGCTCTGCACATTTTAAATGATAAGGACAATAATAGCACAGAGCAGACATTGTGGAGGGAGAGCACTTTGGGAATGTGCTGCCTCAGTCATCGCTCTGTGAAGTTGTGGTCCTTTGGCAAGGTGCATAGTGTGTGCAGGGCTGGTAAGAAGTGGCCTATTAAAAGCCTGTAAAGTAAGCACATTTGATGTCCTTGAGACGTCTACTTCACTCACGCCCTCATAACAGGGTCAATGCAAGCCCTGACAACGGTGGTTCATTGAAAAACATAGAAACAGAGACCCATGGATATTGTGATGAATCACTCAAGATGCCAATATATTAATAGAGTTAGCCAATTGGCCCTCTCTCCTGTCTCCACCTCCCCCCAAGGCTCTTGCCTATGCTACTCCTCATGGGGGACACTTGATGTGTGCTCATTGATTATGTGGTTTTTAATGCACATTATGCACAGTAGTAGTGCCGAGAGGGCCTGCATGTCAGTGCATCGATCTCTCCATTACCCGGTCAGTGTTGGACAGTGCGGCCATGTATCCTGTTAAGAAAGTGTCTACGGTACCACACTGTACCAGGTAAAAAACACATAACTTCCTATTAGATTGGCCAGCAACAAGGAGAGCAAATACTTTGTCAACTGTTTAGTGTTTCCCCATGGACTTTATTCTAATGGAGAGTGTGATATGAGATATCATTTCCCTGGTTTATATTTGCGACTTGTTGTTGTGTTTCTGCAAAGGCAATATATCAAGCTCTTTAGCGACTGTCTCCAGATCAGCGCTTGCTGCTACTGCATCAGCATCTAAAGAGCAGACGACATCCATCAGATACTCTGGGGGACATGTCAATAGTGTGAAGTGGCTTGTCTCCTCCCTTTCATCTGCACTGATATTAAAGAGGCTAAAGCCAATTCACCATAGGTATCTTTTCCATATTGTTTCCTCCATATCCTGTTTGTCTCAGACACAATTCCGATGCTCCTTAGTTGAGATTCTGTGAACTGGAGACTGGTGCGCTGTGTGATTTCCTGCTCAGTTGTAAAGATTCATAGATATCTTTAGACTCAGAGGACGTGAGCTTAGGGTCGCAGGTTCAATTATGAAACCGGCCCAAATGGTGTCTCAGTCTTCTTGGGCCTCTTCCTGGGCGTCCCTCCCCTGCACTAGCTGGTGGCTAATGGCTCTGATCGCCACAGAGCTGCTTGTTCAAACCATCAGCAGGAGCTTTGCTGGGCGAATGGTTAAGCTTGTTTGCATGTCTTAGTTTTCAGCTGCATTTAGATGGAATTAGTTGGAATCACATTGTGGATGTATCTGGGGTCAGGGTGTGCCGTAGACTAGCCACAGGTCCAAAATGTACTGTGTCGTCCAACTGGGTGTTGGAATAGGGAGATGATACTGTGGGGTTCCTATTCACTCCACTGGTCTTTATGCAGTAACAGAATAGCAAATACCTGTTCCCATTCAATCTCTGTTAATTTGCCTATTAACTTGAATCGTTTATCAGAGCATCAGGGGTAATTTAACTGTAATCTTTGAAGAGAATAGATTATGTGCACTCTTTTAACCTTTTCACTGCTTCCCAGCTCGACTGTGTGTGAATATCAATAGTGTTTTAGTGTCCTCCCCCTTCTGCCTCAGCCCTTTTCTCCATGAGGGGAATTTGAGCAGAGTCAACCTGGACTCAGTGATAGACAATTAGTATGATATGTTACGTTTTGTATGGTATGTATTACTTTGTGGATGTTCATCATCCATTTCATATGATATGTTACGAATTACAATTCGTATTTGTTACAATCTGCCATTTGTACAATATGTTACTAATTAGCAAAACGTATGATATATTACGAATTCCAATTTGTTGTGGCTAACATTAGCTAGTTGGCTAGGTGGCAAATGCTAATGTTAGCTAAGTACCTAATGTTAGCTAGGCTAGAGGTTAGGATTAATGTTACGGGGTCCTGTGTGGCTCAGTCGGTAGAGCATGGCGCTGCAACGCCAAGGCTATTCCCGCTGGGACCACCCATATGGTAGTAGCCGACTTTAATCGCTTTGGACAAAAGCGTCTGCTAAATGGGATATATTATTATTATTATTATTAAGGTTAGGTTAAAGGGTTAAGGTCAGGGTTAGGGGAAGGGTTAACTAACATGCTAAGTAGTTGCAAAGTTGCTAATTAGCTAAAATGCTAAAGTTGTCCATGATGAGAATCAAACAGACAACCTTTGGGTTGCTAGAGGTTCACGTTATACGTAAACATTCCATCCCAACCAACCACCCTACTTTAGTTTTTGCCTTAAGTAATCCTCTGTTTTATGTATCCATACCAAACGTAACATTTCATACTAAATTGAGTGTCTAGGATTTACATTTACTACTAGTGTTTGAGACCAGGCTGGCAGAGCAGGATTGTCTAACGTGTATCACTTAGTGCACAATCTATTTTTTTTTTTTCAACTTTATTTAACCAGGTAAGCTAGTTGAGAACAAGTTCTCATTTACAACTGCGACCTGGCCAAGATAAAGCAAAGCAGTGCGACAGAAACAACAACACAGAGTTACACATGGAATAAACAAACGTACAGTCAATAACACAATAGAAAACAAAGAAAGTCTATATACAGTGTGTGCAAATGACGTGAGGAGGTAAGGCAATAAATAGGCAATAGTAGCAAAGTAATTACAATTTAGCAGATTGACACTGGAGTGATAGATGAGCAGATGATGATGATCAGATGATGGTGTGTAAGTAGTGATACTGGTGTGCAAAAGAGCAGCAAAGTAAATAAAAGCAATATGGGGATGAGGTAGGTAGATTAGGTGGGCTATTTACAGATGGACTATGTACAGCTGCAGCGATCGGTTAGCTGCTCAGATAGCTGATGTTTAAAGTTAGTGAGGGAAATGTAAGTCTCCAGCTTCAGCTATTTTTGCAATTCGTGCCAGTAGCTGGCAGCAGAGAACTGGAAGGAAAGGCAGCCAAATGAGGTGTTGGCTTTGGGGATGACCAGTGAGATATGCCTGCTGGAGCACATGCTACGGTCGGGTGTTTTATCATGACCAGTGAGCTGAGAGCTTTACCTATCATAGACTTATAGACGACTTGGAGCCAGTGGGTCTGGCGACGAATATGTAGCGAGGGCCAGCCGACTAGAGCATACAGGTCGCAGTGGTGGGTGGTATAAGGCGCTTTGGTAACAAAACGGATGGCACTGTGACAGACTACATCCAATTTGCTGAGTAGAGTATTGGAAGCTATTTTGTAAATGACATCGCCGAAGTCGAGGATAGGTAGGATAGTCAGTTTTACTAGGGTAAGTTTGGCGACATGAGTGAAGGAGGCTTTGTTGCGAAATAGAAAGACGATTCTAGATTTGATTTTGGATTGGAGATTTGATATGAGTATAGCCAGACACCTAGGTATTTGTAGTTGTCCACGTATTCTAGGTCAGAACCGTCCAGAGTAGTGATGCTTGTCGGGTGGGCCTGTGCGGGCAGTGAATGGTTGAAAAGCATGCATTTGGTTTTGCTAGCGTTTAAGAGCAGTTGGAGGCCACAGAAGGAGTGTTGTATGGCATTGAAGCTCTTTTGGAGGTTAGTTAACACAGTGTCCAAAGAAGGGACATATGTATATGTCATCTGCATAGAGGTGGATCAGGGAATCACCCGCAGCAAGAGCGACATCGTTGATGTATACAGAGAAGAGAGTCGGCCCAAGAATTGAACACTGCGGTACCCCCATAGAGTCTTCCAGAGGTCCGGACAACAGGCCCTCCGATTTGACACACTGAATTCTGTCTGCGAAGTAGTTGGTGAACCAGGCGAGGCAGTCATTTGAGAAACAAAGGCTATTGAGTCTGCCGATAAGAATGCGGTGATTGACAGTTGAAAGCCTTGGCCAGGTTGATGAAGACGGCTGCACAGTACTGATATCGTTTAGGACCTTGAGCATGGCTGAGGTGCACCCGTGACCAGCTCGGAAACCGGATTGCACTGATTCGAACTGGTCAGTGATTTGTTTATTAACTTGGCTTTCAAAGACTTTAGAAAGGCAGGGCAGGATGGATATAGGTCTGTAACAGTTTGGGTCTAGAGTGTCACCCCCTTTGAAGAGGGGGATGACCGCGGTAGCTTAACAATCTTTAGGGATCTCGGACGAAAGAGAGGTTGAACAGACTGGTAATAGGGGTTGCAAAAATGGCAGCAGATAATTTTAGAAAGAGAGGAAAGAGAGAGTCCAGACTGTCTAGCCCAGCTGATTTGTACGGGTCCAGGTTTCGCAGCTCTTTCAGAACATCAGCTATCTGGATTTGGGTGAAGGAGAAGCTGGGGAGGCTCGGGCAAGTAGCTGCGAGGGGTGCGGAGCTGTTGACCGGGGTTGGGGTAGCCAGGAGGAAAGCATGGCCAGCCGTAGAGAGATGCTTATTGAAATTTTCATTAATTTTCATGGATTATCATGGATTTATCTGTGGTGACCGTGTCGCCTTGCCTCTGTGCAGTGGGCAGCTGGGAGGAGGTGCTCTTGTTCTCCATGGACTTTACAGTGTCCCAAAACTTTTTGGAGTTAGAGCTACAGGATGCAAATTTCTGTTTGAAAAAGATAGCCTTTGCTTTCCTGACTGACTGTGTGTATTGGTTCCTGACTTCCCTGAACAGTTGCATATCACGGGGGACTATTCGATGCAATTACAGGCCGCCACAGGATGTTTTTGTGCTGGTCAAGGGCAGTCAGGTCTGTAGTGAACCAAGGGCTATATCTGTTCTTAGTTCCTCATTTTTTTGCTTATTTAAGATGGTGAGGAAATTACTTTTAAAGAACGACTAGACATCCTCAACTGACGGGATGAAGTCAATATCCTTCCAGGATACACGGGCCAGGTCGATTAGAAAGGCCTGCTCACAGAAGTGTTTTAGGGAGCGTTTGACAGTGATGAGGGGTGGTCGTTTGACTGCGGACCCATAACGGATGCAGGCAATGAGGCAGTGATCGCTGAGATCCTGATTGAAAACAGCAGAGGTGTATTTGGAGGGCAAGTTGGTCAGGATAATATCTATGAGGGTGCCCATGTTTACGGATTTAGGGTTGTACCTGGTGGTTTCCTTGATAATTTGTGTGAGCTTGAGGGCATCAAGCTTAGATTGTAGGACTGCTGGGGTGTTAAGCATATCCCAGTTTAGGTCACCTAACATAACAAACTCTGAAGATAGATGGGGGGCAATCAATTCACATATGGTGTCCAGGGCACAGCTGGGAGCTGAAAATGTTGTAGTTGGGTATGGAAATCTCAGAATTTTGGGGACTTCAGGGTTGGCGGGGTGTGCTAAAGCGGTGAGTAAAACAAACTCAGGGAGGAGGCTTCTGATGTTAACATGCATGAAACAAAGGCTTTTTACAGAAGTCAACAAATGAGAGTGCCTGGGGACACACAGGGCCTGGGTTAGCCTCCACATCACCCGAGGAACAGAGGAGGAGTAGGATGAGGTACGACTAAAGGCTAGCAAAACTGGTCGTCTAGTGCGTTGGGGACAGAGAATAAAAGGAGCAGATTTCTGGGCGTGGTAGAATAGATTCAGGGCATAATGTGCAGACAGGGGTATGGTGGGGTGCGGGTACAGTGAAGGTAAGCCCAGGCATTGAGTGATGATAAGAGAGGTTGCATCTCTGGACACGCTGGTTATACTGGGTGAGGTCACCGCATGTGTGGGAGGTGGGACAAAGGAAGTATCTAAGGCATGTACAGTAGGACAAGGGGCTCCGCAGTAAACTAAAACAATGATAATTATCCTAAACAACAGTATACAAGGCATATTGACATTTGAGAGAGACATAAAGCGAGGCATAAAGCAATCACAGGTGTTAATTGGGAGAGCTTGCTAAGTCAACAACGGGTAAGACAACATCAGCTAATCAGCTAAGACAACAACAACAGGTAAAATGGGGATGAATGGGCAGAGAGGGTCGGTTAACTACACACAGGGCCTGAGTCCAGCAGGCATCAGCTATGTAGCCAAGTGATCATAGGGTCCAGTGTACAGCAATGATGAAACAGGGAAACCGCTAGGTAGTCGTTAGTACGCTAGCACGCGGGAGACACAGCGTTTAAAGTTAGCAGTCCGGGGTAAGTAGAAGCATCTGCTCCGTCGTCCGGCAAAAGCCGGTTGAAGGCACAGCGGATGGAATTACGTTTGCGGACCAGTCGTGGTGGTACGGCGGGGCGCCGTGTTGACGAAGGGACCGGGCCTGATGGCGAAAGAGGTATCTTAGTTGTGGTAATTTTGTTTGCTAGCCGGGAGATGCGCCTGGCTCAGGGCTAGCTTCGGGGCTGGGTCACTCAGTGGCAGCTAGCTAGCTGTGATGATCAATGGTCCAGGGTTTACGGCAGGAGTCTGGCGTTGTAGTGGAGGAAACAGTCCGAGGCTGGCAAGTATTATCTAGGCTAAAAAAAACAGCAGGTGCCTGAGCAGAGGGTAAAGTCCGCTAGCAGTGGCTAACAATGACTAAATAGCTAGTAATTTAGCTAATTAGCTGGCTACATTCTGATGAAAGTTTGGTCTATAGGGTCAAAAAAAATGTGAATCCGTGTCACATTGAGTGAGGCGGGTTACCGGAAGGTATATTTAATTAAAAAATGGAAAAAGAGATTGAAAAATAAATTGGAATATATACAAAAAATACAAAAAGTAAACAACAAACCAATACATTAGAAACACCTGCTTTTTCTATTACATAGACTGACCAAGTGAATCCAGGTGAAAGCTCGGATCCCTTATTGATGTCACCAGTTAAATCCACTTCAATCAGTTTAGATGAAGGGGAGGACACAGGTTAAAGAAGGATTTTTCATCCTTGAGACAACTGAGACATGGATTGAGTGTGTGAAGAACTGTAACGCTACTGGGTTTTTCCACGCTCAACAGTTTCCTGTGTGTATCAAGAATGGTCCACCATCCAACTTGACACAACTGTGGGAAGCATTGGAGTCAACATGTACCAGCATCCCTGTGGAACGCTTTCTACACCTTGTAGAGTCCATGCTCTGATGAATTGAGGCTGTTCTGAGAGCAAAGGGGGATACAACTCAATATTAGGAACTTGTTCCTAATGTTTTGTACACTCAGTATACATCTAAATGTTGCTCATGTCTCAAACAGTCATTGGTTGAAGTATTTGACACCAGTCGAGTGGAGTTTCCAAAGAAACACAAAGTTCATAATAGTAATGTCCTGCGGTTCTCCTCCTGGGAGAGAGATACAGCGAGAAATATCAAGAAAATAGAACATTTTATATTTTGCCAAAGAGCTGAAGTCAAAACAACAGGTTTTTTTCCGTTCACATCTGCGAGATATTGCGGCCTGGATCAGAGGAGAGGGAAGCTGATGGTGGATATGTGATTTTTGGCCTTTCAAAGGGAAATAGTGAAACTAAATTGACTGTGTTTCAGTGCATTGCTGGCTGTTTGGGTAAACTGTTCATCTGGTCATATCTCTTCTTGGTTAATGTTTCTTTCATTGTCCAATTTCCGTTCCATTGCGGGCAGATTGTTTCACCATGCATAATGCCAATAACGTAAGAGTGTTGCTAATGAATGCGTATGTTTTATAAAAAGATGAGATACGTTCTATGGGGAATAATACAAACTGATAGTAAATCATCTAGAATAGAAGATGAGTGAATTGTAGTCATTTGGATACTTTATACATTTCTCTTATGATTTCCTTTGAAATGTACAGCACCAATTCAATGCACTGCGCAAGCAGCAACCAGCCCTATAGGTCATGTATGTGTGTGCGCACGCAAGCAAGCATGATCGTGCGCAATGACTGTGTGTCCTCTCCCCAAAAAAAAAGCCAATTAATTCCATCTCCCGCTGTAGAGCCTTGTCAGCCAGGGCCATTAGCCAGAGACGGACAGGACGAGGCGCTGAGACGTCTTAACACCTACGTAACATCTCTGTTGATGAAAGTCCTCTGAGATCTTTGATTGGACGGTTGGTGTGGGGTGACGGGAGATTCCAGACTTAAAAAGACACCTAAAAGACACGTCGTTCTCGAGCTCGTTTGAACAAGTTGGGTGATTGGCAGGAAGTTGTTTTTGTGCTTGGCTCTTTAGGATCGGATGTTTTAGTGGATTAATTTTAAGTCATTTTCCTGACCTGCGAGTCGGGCAGTACAGTAGCTGATTATCTCCATTCATTTAAAGGAGTCTTGAGTCTTTTCTGTCCCCACTTGTCTCCATATTGTTAATTAATTGTGCTGTATATTCTGGTTAAACACTTGATTGAGGCTTCAATCTCTTGCCTACATTTTGGTTCTAATTCTCCACTGAAACCCTCTTCAATAGAAGGTCTGAGGCGATATTTCCCTCTCTCTATACTTACTGCCACGTACTCTTTCAGTTTGTTGTCTTTCAAGCTCAACTTCACAGGAATTTCTAATAGTCCTCAGCCATCTGTCTATTACAGTACCTCAGTAAAGACAGAATGGACAGCAGACAAGCTCAGCTTATTTACTAATCTTCTATGGTAAATCCATGTGTCCCGCACCAACCCACAGTCTGAAGAATCATATACTGTACTCTGTGTATTGAGGAAAACTTTAGTGATGAACAAGAACTGTAAATACATCAAGTAGCTAGTTTTAAGATGATGGTGTTGTGATTATCCAGGTTTCTCCTCGTGACTCAATTTCCTGAACAAATATGAGGTACTGTATATGATTCAATTGGGGTAGCAGCAAAGACCAAAGCTTAGTCAGCCTTCTTACCCTGAAGACTGATATTGGGGTTACGAGGTCTTTAGATAACATTGTATTATAGAAAATAGAGGAGCTGGTGGGAGAAGCTATAGAAGGATGGGTTCATTGTAATGGCTGGAATGGAATTCATTGAACGGTATTAAACACATCAAACATATGGTAACCACATTTGACTCTGTTCCATTTATTCCATTCCAGCTATCACAATGAGCCCGTCCTCCTAAAGCTCCTCCCACCAGCCTCCTCTGATAGAGCTAGAGGCCTATGTTTCCTCTTCAGCCATCAACAGAATGGGGATATTTAGTTTCCTTATCTCTCCTCTAATGGGAACACAAACAAACTGAATTGACTTTTCCGCATGGCTTCAGACGGATGGGATAGTGGGATGTCCGTTGGGAGGTAGATGATTGCAATGTTTAACTTTTAATTTCAAGGAGTGGGAGGGAGAGAGAAATTCCTCCTTCTGGTTTCATTGGCCAAATAATCCTTCATTGGAGGTTGATCACCTCTCTATCACTGCTCAATCTGTTAGATAAAGACGGCATGGCATCAAAAATAGGGAGTAGGGAGGATGGGACAGAAATAGAATGACAATTAGATGGAGATTTGGAGATTGTGCATCCCAAGAGTCCCTCAAAGCAGGGTGGGCGATGCTCACAGGTTTGGAAATGATTCGTTTGGAGAATCGCCTCGATTAGTTTTTTTTTTCTCCCTGCCCCCTCTATCTGTGTCTCTTTCTTGGGGCGAGAGGAAAGGTATTCATTGTAATTTCTCAATAAGTCATTATTTGGGCTCCTCTTTGGCCATTTGTCTTTATATTTATTATACTTGTGTGTTTTTGGGGGAGGGCAGATCGTCCTGCTTTCAATTTAAGAAAGGAAATATCTCATTGAGCTCTCGAGCTCATAAGATGTGTCGTATAAAAAAAATCAAGGTTCGGTCCATAAAAGATTTACGGTCAGGTAGGAGTGTTGGCGGTCCAGTTGACATCTCATACAGGTCTTCCAGGTTTTGATCTACAAATGTGTGATGTTGGTTTTGGAGTGTTATTCATTTCCCTCAGTTTACACACCTGTTGTCACGACTTTCGCCGAAGTCGGTTCCTCTCCTTGTTCGGGCGGCGCTCGGCGTCGTTCTTGTAGCCATCATCGATCCACTTTTCATTTTCCTTTTGTTTTGTCTTGTCTTCCCACACACCTGGTCTCAATTCCCTCAGTACATGTTAAGTATTTAACCCTCTGTTCCCCCCATGTCTTTGTGTGGAATTGTTTATTGTAAGTGCATGTGCACGTTTTCTCTGGTGCGCGACGGGTTTAATACCCATTTGTTTGTTGTTCTGGTTTCCGGTGGTTTTACGAATAAAACTGCTCCGTTGATTACCCAGTTTTGCTCTCCTGCGCCTGACTTCCCTGCCACTAGTTACGCACTCCCTTACACCTGCGTGGTTTTCCATCTTGGACCTATCCTTTACCTAAGAAAATGTAAACATGACAATGTGATGAAATGACTGCAAAGTACAGTAGAAACCAATGCTTTTACCTCTGCACTGGGTGCAGTGTTGTGTTCAGGGATGTAGTAGTAGAAAGAGTCAACTCTCAACGCCTGTCGAGATGACGGTTGGAGACTAGCGTTTACCCTCAACTGCATCCCTGCTGTTATTTTTACTGTATAGTTTTACTGTAACAGTTTTGCTACCCTTTAGTTTCTCCCAACATACCATATCATCATATTAAAGGTAGCCATACTGACTGAGGAGGAGGCAGGATGCATAGGTTGTTGCCCCAGCCGATATCATCTTTAATGGCTTTGGGCCCAGAGGACAAAGGTGGGTAACAGAGACAGAGGGAGAAGTAGAGACAGAGGGGAGAGACAGAGGGGGGAGGCAGTATTAGCCCTGGTGCTAGAGGAGCTGGCCTAAGGGAGATTATAAAGTCATTGGAAAGCTGATCATCAGTTATTAAGGGAAAGGCCAGTGCATTCATGTGTCCTGAGACCTGAGCCACACAGGGAATGTCTAGCAGGCAGTGTGGAGAGGGAAGGCCACATTGGTGGTGTATGGAGAGAGGAGGAAAATCAATGTTTATTGGTCGCATACACAGATTTGCAGATTTTATCGCAGGTGCAGCGAAATCATTTTGTTTCTAGCTAGTGCAGTAATAATACCTACCAATACAAAACAATACGCACATTATCCAGAAAGTAAATGATAGAAATGAAGAAATACCAGAACGAGCAATGTCTGAGTCTGGGATATAAATGGTACATCTGTAGAAGTTCATGAGGGACTTTGGGGACCAAGCCAAATTTCTTCAGCTCCCTTTTCACCACTCTGCCAGGGCTCACACCTCCTCCCTGTAGGCTGTATCGTCATTGTTGGCAATCAGGCCTACCACTGCTGTGTCGTCAGCAAACATGATGACTGACTTGGAGATGACATGGGTGAACAGGGAATATACAGGAGGGGGCTGAGGAGCAGTCGGGGAAAGAGGGGAGGTGGTGGAGGAGGGGGCAGGCCACTGGAGGAGGTAGAGGAGAAGGGGGAGCGTAGGAGGAAGAGGACGATGGGAAGGAGTAGGTGTTGAAGGAGGATGATGTGGAGAAGGAGGAAGAAAGAGAACGGTGAGAGGGCAGGATATTTACATTTACATTTAAGTCATTTAGCAGACGCTCTTATCCAGAGCGACTTACAAATTGGTGAATTCACAGCCCTTTAGATGGGGAGAACAGGAGAGGGCATCCGGAGACAAGATGAACTGCTGTGAATTGAGATGAACTGGGCAGCAAGATAGAAGTTCTGTCTGTTAAACGTTGATGTGTCTCTTTTGCTATTGATCAGAATAATTACCCTGCACCTCTTAATAGTTCCAATTTACCAGAACATTTCTTTGTTTTACTGTGCAGAGAAATTGTGTCAGCAACTTGTTTTGTTTCACTCATTGTTGCCTCAGGAGCCCTTTCTGACAACTTTTTGATTTGAATTCAGCAGCAGGCTTTACTCAGGACCAGGTCTGATTGTTCAACTTGACTTCAGTGTTCCTTAATGGTGTATTGTGGTTAATGCTGTTATGGAGAGCTCTCAGCTGATTGACTATTGAGTCACATAGTCCCCGAGTGGTTTCTAAACAGGGACCCTTCAGATGTTAGTTTCTGGGATATCTTTCCTCGTTGAAGAGGAAAGCAATCAGTGGTATTGATTTAGGGAGCTCAATTTCTTAAATAGTTGATATGAACATTGGAGTGTCATGATCATGACTTTTCACAATCTCTTACTTACCAATCACTTACTGCACTGTACTTTCTAGTTCTGTGAACTCTTCCTCCTTGGTCACAATAGGTTGAATGCGAATTTGAGACACGCACAAGGTACTCAAACTGTGTAAATGCCCTTTTGATGTAAATGCATGACTTGTGCAGAAGTTAGTTACTGTAGTTGTTAACATCCTAAATTAATCTAGGACTCTGCATCATAAGCTATTGCCAAAATCAAGTTAACACTTCCACAACTGCATATTACATTTTCAAAGGCTGATTTAGTGGCTCAGTATAATAGTTATGCAGACAATTGTATCTTTCAACGCCCCAATGCCTTATTATTTATGATTTTTACAACTCAACTCCCATTACATTTCCGCATATTCATAAATAAATGAACTCTGTACCTATCCAAAACCTGCCAATAAACAAATGAACAGACTAATCAAAAAGTGTGCACTCTTTGAGATTTTGTTGCTACCAGTCACAGACTGAGAATTGACATTAATACTGTTTCAGAGCTGGTGATTTGGTCTGTTGCATTCAGAATGAGGGTTGGTATGGTATTGCAGGGAGTTCAATATTCTTCTCACTGAGTAAGGCTGTTGGAATTACCAGACTAAAGATAACAAAACAGTTTGAATTCAGTTCTGTCCCTCTTGCTTGTTTGTTTATCACACGCCCAAAGACAGTCTAGACAGCAGGGGATTTTGAGTGGGTGTTTCTTGGTGGGTGGGGTTAGGAGAGTTTAAGTGCGCTCTCACTTGGGTGCTTGTGCATGCTGTCAAAACGGCTTCAACTTTTCCACCTCTTGCCAACTATTGAAACAAACCAGACTTCACCTGGAGAAGCGTGCTTTTGTGTTACCTTGGGGACGTGGATCTGTGGGACGCTCTTTGTCATTGTGATGACATCCGGTTATGTCTGAGTCTCTCTGTCTTGGAGAGGGGTTAGGAGAGCTCTCTGCTGGCCAGAGGGGTGAAGGCTTGACATAGAGGTACGAACGATTAGCCAGGAGTAATTAGAGCTTCCTTTCCTGTCGGAACGATGTGTCTGATTAATCTGTAGCCGCGGGGAGTCTTGGCTCAACACAGGACAGTGTATGATAGTGTAGGCTAACTGTGTCCTTAATTAAAACAGTATTAAGAGTGACAGTGAATGATGATGCTTAATGGAGAGGACATTTGTATAGGTGGGAACTACGTCTTGGGACAGCAACTGTCTAAGATGACTTTGCTTGTCTAACTAACCGGTCTGCCGAGATTCTGTAATCTTGTTTATAAATGTAAATCTACTTTGGATTTTTGTGAAATGGACCGTATGGAGCCACAGCTAATCATGAAATTAATGATTTGTGAGGTAGTTACAATGAGCTAATGTATATTTTTCAAACTCGTGGCCACAGCATTCTATTGAGGTACATTGTTAGCTGACCTGTGTGTGTGTGTGTGTGTGTGTGTGTGTGTGTGTGTGTGTGTGTGTGTGTGTGTGTGTGTGTGTGTGTGTGTGTGTGTGTGTGTGTGTGTGTGTGTGTGTGTGTGTGTGTGTGTGTGTGTGTGTGTGTGTGTGTGTGTGTGTGTGTGTGTGTGTGTGTGTGTGTGTGTGTGTGTGTGTGTGCGTGTGTGTGCGCATGCTTGCGCATGTGTGCGCGTGCTTGCGTATCTGTACATGCTAATGTCAGAGTAAAAGCATGGACTATTTCCGTCTGTGTGTGTGACCTCTACTCCCACCCACCCCAGGGTTCTCCCTAACTGGCTGAGTGGTCTGGGCCAGGGCTGACCTTGGAGGTGAGTCCACTGACCTGGATGTCTGAACAGCTCATTATCCAGCCCAGCCCAGGGGACCAAGCCTGAGCCAGACTGCTCCCTGGGTAACAACCAGGGAAAACACCCCGATCCAGCCCTCATCTCGACCCTGCACAACAAAGTTCAACCCAGCTCTCAGCATGGCCAACAAAAGGAGATTCATTTTAAGGGGCAGGAAATGTCACACAGCTTAAGCCCCTGTGATTTGCTAATCGCCTGAGGTCCCCAGATCCTGCTGACAATGCAACATTTAGCGGGAGGTTTTATATCCAGTATTTTTTATCCGTGTCTCTTACCCACTTCGTTCTCTTTTCAGTACTCTGTTTTTTATTTTCTTGTCAGCATTGTTATGCGCTCTAAGAGAATCCCTCTTAGAACAGTGTCTGTCTGTCGCTAAGACTCTTCATCTCGTCCCCTGTCTAGTCCCTCTTTCCTCTCCAGACCCTTTCTGTCAACAGTGGCGTTCTTTACTTGCTCAGGATCTCTGCATTAGCAATTCAGTTGTCAAACAGAGGGAGAAGAGCACAAAAATCCAGAGCTCACAGGGGCATATCCCATTTCTCTCTGTGGCTAATTTGTCCTGATTAGGGCCAGATATCTTTTGCACAAGTGAAGGCAACGCCACATGGGAGGCACTTGAGTGTGCAAAGACATAATTACCTTACTGTGTTGGAAGGAAAATGGAAGTAAACACAAAGAAACACAAGTCCCAACCCTACTCCAGGACCATAAATGGCATACATGGCATCTTTAACCTTTATTTAACTAGGCCAGTCAGTTAAGAACAAATTCTTATTTACAATGACGGTCTACCCCGGCCAAACCCGGACAGCGCTGGGCCAACTGTGTGCCACCGTATGGGACTCCCAATCACGGCCGGATGTGATGCAGCCTGGATACAAACCAGGGACTGACACTGAGATGCAGTGCCATAGACTGCTGCACCGCTTGGGAGCCCCCCCAGGATGATCAAATCCTTATCACTCATAGATGAAGACAGATTATGAAGCACAAGTTGCCTCTAGTTCAGGTTTGCATTGTTACCCCCCCCTCCCATTCTTACTAACGACACTCGGCAACAGGGATGGTTTTGAGATTCCAGGAGTGGAAAGGAAGATCAGGATAAAAAAAGCTTTGGGTAATCAATTCTCCCCTGGATCACATATGGCTGGTCACTGAGCCCTGGCCAATAACAGGAAAAATCTATTAACCCCACCAGTGGCCAGATTCCATCTGCATGCTACAGGGTGTGTGTGCGTGTGCGTGTGCGTGTGCACAGTTAGGCCTGGGAGGGGCTTGTGTAACCTCTCTCTCAGAACAGCCCTACTGGGCGCGAGACAGAATACACAAAAACGTATTCTTCAGGACACACATTATCCAGTCATACCTCTCCAATGAAAAGGATGAAAGCCAAACACACTGTCTGACACAGAGAAAGACAGAGAGAGAGAGAAGAGGGGGGATAAAGAGTTATTGACGGGGAATGTGGACAAAGCAGGAACACTGTAGGTACAAGGGTTCTGAAAGGGTTCATCAGCTGTCCCCATGGGGGAACCCTTTTTGGTTCCAGGTAGAACCCTTTTGGTTTCAAGAAGAACCTTTTTGGTTTCCACGTAGAACCCTTTCCACCCTTTCTACATGGAACTCAAAACGGTTCTATTTGGAACCAAAAGGGTTCTTCAAAGGGTTCTCCTATGGGGACAGCTGAAGAATCCGTTTAGTAGGTTCCAGACAGCACCTTTTTTCTAAGAGTGTACTACATCGCTGTGCTCAAAGCCAGACCTTTCAGACAGTCAGTCAGACATAACAGTTTTTGCCAGGCACTGTCTACCTATGATTACCTATGATTATAAAACTGACCTTGATGTTGAGGAGTGAAACTCACACACGCTCACAACAGGAAACTCAGAGAGAGGCAGAGACAAAATCAGTGAGAAACAGAGAGGAAAACTGAGGGGCAGAGAGAGAGGAGGAGGGAGAGATGGAGAAAGGGAAACTGAGAGGGAGAAAGAGAGGAGGCAGGAGATGTGGAGAGAGGGAAACTGGGGAGGAGAGATGGAGAAAGTGAAACTGAGGGGGAGAGAGAGAGAGGAGGAGGGAGAGATGGAGAGAGAAACTGAGGGGGTAGAGGTGGAGAGAGGGAAACTGAGGGGGAGAGAGAGAGAGGAGGAGGGAGATGTGGAGAGAGGGAAACTGGGGAGGAGAGAGAGAGGAGGAGGGAGAGATGGAGAAAGGGAAACTGAGAGGGAGAGATGGAGAAAGTGAAACTGAGGGGGAGAGAGAGAGAGGAGGAGGGAGAGATGGAGAGAGAAACTGAGGGGGTAGAGGTGGAGAGAGGGAAACTGAGGGGGAGAGAGAGAGGAGGAGGGAGAGATGGAGAAAGGGAAACTGAGAGGGAGAGATGGAGAAAGTGAAACTGAGGGGGAGAGAGAGAGAGGAGGAGGGAGAGATGGAGAGAGGGAAACTGAGAGGGAGAGAGAGGAGGAGGGAGAGATGGAGAGAGGGAAACTGAGGGGGAGAGAGAGGAGGAGGGAGAGATGGAGAGAGGGAAACTGAGGGGGAGAGAGAGAGAGGAGGAGGGAGAGATGGAGAAAGGGAAACTGAGAGGGAGAGATGGAGAAAGTGAAACTGAGGGGGAGAGAGAGAGAGGAGGAGGGAGAGATGGAGAAAGGGAAACTGAGGGGGTAGAGGTGGAGAGAGGGAAACTGAGGGGGAGAGAGAGAGAGGAGGAGGGAGAGATGGAGAAAGAGAAACTGAGAGGGAGAGAGAGGAGGATGGAGAGATGGAGAAAGGGAAACTGAGAGGGAGAAAGAGAGGAGGCAGGAGAGGTGGAGAGAGGGAAACTGGGAAGGAGAGAGAGAGGAGGAGGGAGAGATGAAGAAAGGGAAACTGAGAGGGAGAGATGGAGAAAGTGAAACTGAGGGGGAGAGAGAGAGAGGAGGAGGGAGAGATGGAGAGAGAAACTGAGGGGGTAGAGGTGGAGAGAGGGAAACTGAGGGGGGAGAGAGAGAGAGGAGGAGGGAGAGATGGAGAAAGGGAAACTGAGAGGGAGAGATGGAGAAAGTGAAACTGAGGGGGAGAAAGAGAGGAGGCAGGAGATGTGGAGAGGGAAACTGGGGAGGAGAGAGAGAGGAGGAGGGAGAGATGGAGAGAGAAACTGAGGGGGAAAGAGAGAGGAGGAGGGAAACTGAGGGGGAGAGAGAGAGAGGAGGAGGGAGAGATGGAGAGAGGGAAACTGAGGGGGAGAAAGAGAGGAGGCAGGAGATGTGGAGAGAGGGATACTGGGGAGGAGAGAGAGAGGAGGAGGGAGATGTGGAGAGAGGGAAACTGGGGAGGAGAGAGAGAGGAGGAGGGAGAGATGGAGAGAGGGAAACTGAGAGGGAGAGATGGAGAAAGTGAAACTGAGGGGAGAGAGAGAGAGAGGAGGGAGAGATGGAGAGAGAAACTGAGGGGGAGAGAGAGAGAGGAGGAGGGAGATGTGGAGAGAGGGAAACTGGGGAGGAGAGAGAGAGGAGGAGGGAGAGATGGAGAAAGGGAAACTGAGAGGGAGAGATGGAGAAAGTGAAACTGAGGGGGGAGAGAGAGAGAGGAGGAGGGAGAGATGGAGAGAGAAACTGAGGGGGAGAGAGAGAGAGGAGGAGGGAGATGTGGAGAGAGGGAAACTGGGGAGGGAGAGAGGAGGAGGAGGGAGAGATGGAGAAAGGGAAACTGAGAGGGAGAGATGGAGAAAGTGAAACTGAGGGGGAGAGAGAGAGAGGAGGAGGGAGAGATGGAGAGATAAACTGAGGGGGTAGAGGTGGAGAGAGGGAAACTGAGAGGGAGAGAGAGAGAGGAGGAGGGAGAGATGGAGAAAGGGAAACTGAGAGGGAGAGATGGAGAAAGTGAAACTGAGGGGGAGAAAGAGAGGAGGCAGGAGATGTGGAGAGAGGGAAACTGGGGAGGAGAGAGAGAGGAGGAGGGAGAGATGGGAGAGAGAAACTGAGGGGGAAAGAGAGAGGAGGAGGGAAACTGAGGGGGAGAGAGAGAGAGGAGGAGGGAGAGATGGAGAGAGGGAAACTGAGGGGGAGAAAGAGAGGAGGCAGGAGATGTGGAGAGAGGGAAACTGGGGAGGAGAGAGAGAGGAGGAGGGAGAGATGGAGAGAGAAACTGAGGGGGAAAGAGAGAGGAGGAGGGAAACTGAGGGGGAGAGAGAGAGAGGAGGAGGGAGAGATGGAGAGAGGGAAACTGAGGGGGAGAGAGAGGAGGATGGAGAGATGGAGAAAGGGAAACTGAGGGGGAGAAAGAGAGGAGGCAGGAGATGTGGAGAGAGGGAAACTGGGGAGGAGAGAGAGAGGAGGAGGGAGAGATGGAGAGAGAAACTGAGGGGGTAGAGGTGGAGAGAGGGAAACTGAGGGGGAGAGAGAGAGGAGGAGGGAGAGATGGAGAAAGGGAAACTGAGAGGGAGAGATGGAGAAAGTGAAACTGAGGGGGAGAGAGAGAGGAGGAGGGAGAGATGGAGAGAGGGAAACTGAGGGGGAGAGAGAGAGAGGAGGAGGGAGAGATGGAGAGAGGGAAACTGAGGGGGAGAGAGAGGAGGATGGAGAGATGGAGAGAGGGAAACTGAGGGGGAGAGAGAGAGAGGAGGAGGGAGAGATGGAGAAAGGGAAACTGAGAGGGAGAGATGGAGAAAGTGAAACTGAGGGGGAGAGAGAGAGAGGAGGAGGGAGAGATGGAGAAAGGGAAACTGAGGGGGTAGAGGTGGAGAGAGGGAAACTGAGGGGGAGAGAGAGAGGAGGAGGGAGAGATGGAGAAAGAGAAACTGAGAGGGAGAGAGAGGAGGATGGAGAGATGGAGAAAGGGAAACTGAGAGGGAGAAAGAGAGGAGGCAGGAGAGGTGGAGAGAGGGAAACTGGGGAGGAGAGAGAGAGGAGGAGGGAGAGATGGAGAAATGGAAACTGAGAGGGAGAGATGGAGAAAGTGAAACTGAGGGGGAGAGAGAGAGAGGAGGAGGGAGAGATGGAGAGAGAAACTGAGGGGGTAGAGGTGGAGAGAGGGAAACTGAGGGGAGAGAGAGAGAGGAGGAGGGAGAGATGGAGAAAGGGAAACTGAGAGGGAGAGATGGAGAAAGTGAAACTGAGGGGGAGAAAGAGAGGAGGCAGGAGATGTGGAGAGAGGGAAACTGGGGGAGGAGAGAGAGGAGGAGGGAGAGATGGAGAGAGAAACTGAGGGGGAAAGAGAGAGGAGGAGGGAAACTGAGGGGGAGAGAGAGAGAGGAGGAGGGAGAGATGGAGAGAGGGAAACTGAGGGGGAGAAAGAGAGGAGGCAGGAGATGTGGAGAGAGGGAAACTGGGGAGGAGAGAGAGAGGAGGAGGGAGATGTGGAGAGAGGGAAACTGGGGAGGAGAGAGAGAGGAGGAGGGAGAGATGGAGAAAGGGAAACTGAGAGGGAGAGATGGAGAAAGTGAAACTGAGGGGGAGAGAGAGAGAGGAGGAGGGAGAGATGGAGAGAGAAACTGAGGGGGAGAGAGAGAGAGGAGGAGGGAGATGTGGAGAGAGGGAAACTGGGGAGGAGAGAGAGAGGAGGAGGGAGAGATGGAGAAAGGGAAACTGAGAGGGAGAGATGGAGAAAGTGAAACTGAGGGGGAGAGAGAGAGAGGAGGAGGGAGAGATGGAGAGAGAAACTGAGGGGGTAGAGGTGGAGAGAGGGAAACTGAGGGGGAGAGAGAGAGAGGAGGAGGGAGAGATGGAGAAAGGGAAACTGAGAGGGAGAGATGGAAAAAGTGAAACTGAGGGGGAGAAAGAGAGGAGGCAGGAGATGTGGAGAGAGGGAAACTGGGGAGGAGAGAGAGAGGAGGAGGGAGAGATGGAGAGAGAAACTGAGGGGGAAAGAGAGAGGAGGAGGGAAACTGAGGGGGAGAGAGAGAGAGGAGGAGGGAGAGATGGAGAGAGGGAAACTGAGGGGGAGAAAGAGAGGAGGCAGGAGATGTGGAGAGAGGGAAACTGGGGAGGAGAGAGAGAGAGGAGGAGGGAGAGATGGAGAGAGAAACTGAGGGGGAAAGAGAGAGGAGGAGGGAAACTGAGGGGGAGAGAGAGAGAGGAGGAGGGAGAGATGGAGAGAGGGAAACTGAGGGGGAGAAAGAGAGGAGGCAGGAGATGTGGAGAGAGGGAAACTGGGGAGGAGAGAGAGAGGAGGAGGGAGAGATGGAGAGAGAAACTGAGGGGGAAAGAGAGAGGAGGAGGGAAACTGAGGGGGAGAGAGAGAGAGGAGGAGGGAGAGATGGAGAGAGAAACTGAGGGGGTAGAGGTGGAGAGAGGAATGAGAGAGGGAAACAGAGCTCAATCCAGAGGCTCAGACAGGAGATTGTACCTTTGATCAGCCTTGTTGTTAAACATTCTGACCTCTGCAGAGAGGCAACCACCAGTAGAGAGAACACCGTAGAGAGGGCACACACTTTTCTCTGTCCCTCCCTCCTTATTGCATTTTCACTCTGCAGAAGAGCCCAGCAGGCAAAGCGGTGCTTGATATGGCATTTTTAGATAGTTTGAATAGATATCTATGTTGTTTAAAAAAATAATAATGTTTGCATTATTTTCCCAGGTAAATTGACTGAGAACATGTTCTCATTTACAGCAACAACCTGGGGAATAGAAGAGCCAATTGTAAACTGGGGATTAATAGGTGACCATGATGGTTTGAGGGCCAGATTGGGAATTTAGCCAGGACACCGGGGTTAACACCCCTACTCTTACAATAAGTGCCATAGGATCTTTAATGACCTCAGAGAGTCAGGACACCCATTTAACATCCCATCTGAAAGATAGCACCCTACACAGGGCAGTGTCCTGCAATCACTACCCTGGGGAATTGGGATATTTTTTAGACCAGAGGAAAGACTGCCTCCTACTGGCCCTCCAACACCACTTCGAGCAGCATCTGTTCTCCCATCCAGGGACTGACCAGGACCAACCCTGCTTAGCTTCAGAAGCAAGCCAGCAGTGGTACACAGGGTGGTATGTACATGATAGTGATGACAAAGAAGTTCTCCATGGTGGGTACAGCGTTTAGGAATTCATACAATGGCTCTGCCTCTAACAAGGCTCAATGACAACTTATAGTTGGGTTAAGAAGTTTAGCAGGGATTTATAGTATCTATGAGGCAAACGCACATTGTTAGCTGTTTGTCCCCTTT